>NW_026698047.1:0-81130 GCF_030435755.1 Ochotona princeps
AGCATTCGGGTTTCACATGCCACCAAACTCCACATTCACAGGCAACTTCAGCGCCACAGCCGTTTTCAGATAGCCCTCAATGCAAAGGCTCTAGACGCAAATATTGGTGTGAGAGCTAATTCAATCAAGGAAACACTGCATGTTGGTGAAGGGCATATTGAAGAAGGATCAGCCGAGTGGTTCTTGTGGGAGAACAACTCCATTTGGCTCACTAACTTCACCCACCATCAGGCTTCCAAGCAGCTCTCAAGGAAACTCAGTTTTCACACTCTATGCTTAGTGCCCTTTGAGTGCATTATCTAGAATGAACCTGGTAGAGCATCCCACACAAACGAATGCCCCACATGCGGGTTTCACATGCCACCAACTCCACATTCTCAGGCAACTTCAGCGCCACAGCCGCTTTCAGATAGCCCTCAATGCAAAGGCTCTAGACGCAATATTGGTGTGAGAGCTAATTCAATCAAGGAAACACTGCATGTTGGTGAAGGGCATATTGAAGAACGATCAGCCGAGTGGTTCTTGTGGGAGAACAACTGCCATTTAGCTCACTGAACTTCACACACCATCAGGCTTCCAAGCAGCTCTCAAGGAAACTCAGTTTTCACACTCTATGCTTAGTGCCCTTTGAGTGCATTATCTAGGAATGAACCTGGTAGAGCATCCCACACAAACGAATGCTCCACATGCGGGTTTCACATGCCACCAACTCCACATTCTCAGGGCAACTTAAGCGCCACAGCCGTTTTCAGATAGCCCTCAATGCAAAGGCTCTAGACGCAAAATATTGGTGTGAGAGCTAATTCAATCAAGGAAACACTGCATGTTGGTGAAGGGCATATTGAAGAAGGATCAGCCGAGTGGTTCTTGTGGGAGAACAACTCCATTTGGCTCACTATCTTCACACACTATCAGGCTTCCAAGCAGCTCTCAAGGAAACTCAGTTTTCACACTCTATGCTTAGTGCCCTTTGAGTGCATTATCTAGGAATGAACCTGGTAGAGCATCCCACACAAACGAATGCTCCACATGCGGGTTTCACATGCCACCAACTCCACATTCACAGGCAACTTCAGCGCACTGCCGTTTTCAGATAGCCCTCAATGCAAAGGCTCTAGACGCAAATATTGGTGTGAGAGCTAATTCAATCAAGGAAACACTGCATGTTGGTGAAGGGCATATTGAAGAAGGATCAGCCGAGTGGTTCTTGTGGAGAACAACTCCATTTGGCTCACTAACTTCACACACCATCAGGCTTCCAAGCAGCTCTCAAGAAACTCAGTTTTCACACTCTATGCTTAGTGCCCTTTGAGTGCATTATCTAGGAATGAACCTGGTAGAGCATCCCACACAAACGAATGCTCCACATGCGGGTTTCACATGCCACCAACTCCACATTCACAGGCAACTTCAGCGCCACAGCCGCTTTCAGATAGCCCTCAATGCAAAGGCTCTAGACGCAAATATTGGTGTGAGAGCTAATTCAATCAAGGAAACACTGCATGTTGGTGAAGGGCATATTGAACAAGGATCAGCCGAGTGGTTCTTGAGGGAGAACAACTCCATTTGGCTCACTAACTTCACACACCATCAGGCTTCCAAGCAGCTCTCAAGGAAACTCAGTTTTCACACTCTATGCTTAGTGCCCTTTGAGTGCATTATCTAGGAATGAACCTGGTAGAGCATCCCACACAAACGAATGCTCCACATGCGGGTTTCACATGCCACCAACTCCACATTCACAGGCAACTTCAGCGCCACAGCCGTTTTCAGATAGCCCTCAATGCAAAGGCTCTAGACGCAAATATTGGTGTGAGAGCTAATTCAATCAAGGAAACACTGCATGTTGGTGAAGGGCATATTGAAGAAGGATCAGCCGAGTGTTCTTGTGGGAGAACAACTCCATTTGGCTCACTAACTTCACCCACCATCAGGCTTCCAAGCAGCTCTCAAGGAAACTCAGTTTTCACACTCTATGCTTAGTGCCCTTTGAGTGCATTATCTAGGAATGAACCTGGTAGAGCATCCCACACAAACGAATGCTCCACATGCTGGTTTCACATGCCACCAACTCCACATTCTCAGGCAACTTCAGCGCCACAGCCGTTTTCAGATAGCCCTCAATGCAAATGCTCTAGACGCAAATATTGGTGTGAGAGCTAATTCAATCAAGGAAACACTGCATGTTGGTGAAGGGCATATTGAAGAAGGATCAGCCGAGTGGTTCTTGTGGGAGAACAACTCCATTTGGCTCACTAACTTCACACACCATCAGGCTTCCAAGCAGCTCTCAAGGAAACTCAGTTTTCACACTCTATGCTTAGTGCCCTTTGAGTGCATTATCTAGGAATGAACCTGGTAGAGCATCCCACACAAACGAATGCTCCACATGCGGGTTTCACATGCCACCAACTCCACATTCTCAGGCAACTTCAGCGCCACAGCCGTTTTCAGATAGCCCTCAATGCAAAGGCTCTAGACGCAAATATTGGTGTGAGAGCTAATTCAATCAAGGAAACACTGCATGTTGGTGAAGGGCATATTGAAGAAAGATCAGCCGAGTGGTTCTTGTGGGAGAACAACTCCATTTGGCTCACTAACTTCACACACCATCAGGCTTCCAAGCAGCTCTCAAGGAAACTCAGTTTTCACACTCTATGCTTAGTGCCCTTTGAGTGCATTATCTAGGAATGAACCTGGTAGAGCATCCCACACAAACGAATGCTCCACATGCGGGTTTCACATGCCACCAACTCCACATTCACAGGCAACTTCAGCGCCACAGCCGTTTTCAGATAGCCCTCAATGCAAAGGCTCTAGACGCAAATATTGGTGTGAGAGCTAATTCAATCAAGGAAACACTGCATATTGGTGAAGGGCATATTGAAGAAGGATCAGCCGAGTGGTTCTTGTGGGAGAACAACGCCATTTGGCTCACTAACTTCACACACCATCAGGCTTCCAAGCAGCTCTCAAGGAAACTCAGTTTCACACTCTATGCTTAGTGCCCTTTGAGTGCATTATCTAGGAATGAACCTGGTAGAGCATCCACACAAACGAATGCCCACATGCGGGTTTCACATGCCACCAACTCCACATTCACAGGCAACTTCAGCGCCACAGCCGCTTTCAGATAGCCCTCAATGCAAAGGCTCTAGACGCAAATATTGGTGTGAGAGCTAATTCAATCAAGGAAACACTGCATGTTGGTGAAGGGCATATTGAAGAAGGATCAGCCGAGTGGTTCTTGTGGGAGAACAACTCCATTTAGCTCACTAACTTCACACACCATCAGGCTTCCAAGCAGCTCTCAAGGAAACTCAGTTTTCACACTCTATGCTTAGTGCCCTTTGAGTGCATTATCTAGGAATGAACCTGGTAGAGCATCCCACACAAACGAATGCTCCACATGCGGGTTTCACATGCCACCAACTCCACATTCACAGGCAACTTAAGCGCCACAGCCGTTTTCAGATAGCCCTCAATGCAAAGGCTCTAGACGCAAATATTGGTGTGAGAGCTAATTCAATCAAGGAAACACTGCATGTTGGTGAAGGCATATTGAAGAAGGATCAGCCGAGTGGTTCTTGTGGGAGAACAACTCCATTTGGCTCACTAACTTCACACACCATCAGGCTTCCAAGCAGCTCTCAAGGAAACTCAGTTTTCACACTCTATGCTTAGTGCCCTTTGAGTGCATTATCTAGGAATGAACCTGGTAGAGCATCCCACACAAACGAATGCTCCACATGCGGGTTTCACATGCCACCAACTCCACATTCACAGGCAACTTAAGCGCCACAGCCATTTTCAGATAGCCCTCAATGCAAAGGCTCTAGACGCAAATATTGGTGTGAGAGCTAATTCAATCAAGGAAACACTGCATGTTGGTGAAGGGCATATTGAAGAAGGATCAGCCGAGTGGTTCTTGTGGGAGAACAACTCCATTTGGCTCACTAACTTCACACACCATCAGGCTTCCAAGCAGCTCTCAAGGAAACTCAGTTTTCACACTCTATGCTTAGTGCCCTTTGAGTGCATTATCTAGGGATGAACCTGGTAGAGCATCCCACACAAACGAATGCTCCACATGCGGGTTTCACATGCCACCAACTCCACATTCTCAGGCAACTTCAGCGCCACAGCCGTTTCAGATAGCCCTCAATGCAAAGGCTCTAGACGCAAATATTGGTGTGAGAGCTAATTCAATCAAGGAAACACTGCATGTTGGTGAAGGGCATATTGAAGAAGGATCAGCCGAGTGGTTCTTGTGGGAGAACAACTCCATTTGGCTCACTAACTTCACACACCATTAGGCTTCCAAGCAGCTCTCAAGGAAACTCAGTTTTCACACTCTATGCTTAGTGCCCTTTGAGTGCATTTCAATGGAGCAGTTACAGCTTTGCTTTGTCTGGAATTCTCATAAAGCTCAATTTCAAAACAGTGCGTTTTATGACAAATATGCACAGTGTGACCAAAAGGGTTTTCGTGCGAAAGGGATCTAATGGTGTAAGTGTGTGAGGTTAGCGACTTGAGTGGAGTTGGTCTCACACAAGAAACATTGTGCCTTTCGTGTTGAGTAACAGCCTCATCCACATGCTGTGCTGAGTCCCTATAGCTAACATGTACTTGGTGCTGGAGCTGATGCCAGAGCCTTGCATTTCAAGGCTAGCTGAAAATTGCCTTGGCGATGGAAGTATCTCTGAACGTGGAGTTCGTTGCATTTCAATGGAGCAGTTGCAGCTTTGCTTTGTGTGGAATTCCTCATAAAGCTCAATTTCAACACAGTGCGTTTTTTGCCAAATATGCTCAGTGTTACTAAATAGGGTTTTCGTGCGAAACGGGTGTAATGGTGATGGTGTGTGAGGTTAGTGACCTGAGTGGAGTTGGTCTCACACAAGAAACTCTCTGCCCATTGATGTTGAGTAAAAGCCTCATCCACATGCTGTTTAGTCCGTATAGCGAACATGTATTTAAAGCTGAAGTTGATGTAAGAGCCTTCCATTTCAAAGCTAACTGAAAATTGCCTTGGTGATGAAGTGTTCTCTGAACGTGGAGTTGGTTGCACTTCAATGGAGCAGTTACAGCTTTGCTTTGTGGTGTATACGCAATAAACCAGTTTTCACTGCAATGCGTTCTATGACCATTACACACACTGTGACGAAACTGTTTTTTCGTGCGAAACGGGTGTAATGGTGATGGTGTGTGAGATTAGTGACCTGAGTGGAGTTGGTCACACACAAGAAACATTGTGCCCTTTTGTGTTGAATAAAGCCTCATCCACATGCTGTGTTGTGTCCGTATAGCTAGCATGCATTTAAAGCTGAAGTTGATGGAAGAAACCTGCATTTCAAGGCTAGCTGAAAATTGCCTTGGCGATGAAGGTATCTCTGAACGTGGAGTTCATTGCATTTCAATGGAGCAGTTACAGCTTTGCTTTGTCTGGAATTCTCATAAAGCTCAAATTCAAAACAGTGCGTTTTATGACTAATATGCACAGTGTGACCAAAAGGGTTTTCGTGCGAAACGGGTCTAATGGTGTAAGTGTGTGAGGTTAGCGACTTGAGTGGAGTTGGTCTCACACAAGAAACATTGTGCCTTTCGTGTTGAGTAACAGCCTCATCCACATGCTGTGCTGAGTCCCTATAGCTAACATGTACTTGGTGCTGGAGCTGATGCCAGAGCCTTGCATTTCAAGGCTAGCTGAAAATTGCCTTGGCGATGGAAGTATCTCTGAACGTGGAGTTCGTTGCATTTCAATGGAGCAGTTGCAGCTTTGCTTTGTGTGGAATTCTCATAAAGCTCAATTTCAACACAGTGCGTTTTATGGCAAATATGCTCAGTGTTACGAAATAGGGTTTTCGTGCGAAACGGGTCTAATGGTGATGGTGTGTGAAGTTAGTGACCTGAGTGGAGTTGGTCTCACACAAGAAACTCTCCGCCCTTTGATGTTGAGTAAAAGCCTCATCCACATGCTGTGTTGTGTCCGTATAGCGAACATGTATTTAAAGCTGAAGTTGATGGAAGAGACCTGCATTTCAAGGCTAGCTGAAAATTGCCTTGGCGATGAAGGTATCTCTGAACGTGGAGTTCATTGCATTTCAATGGAGTAGTTACTGCTTTGCTTTGTCTGGAATCGTATAAAGCTCAATTTTCACACAGTGCGTTTTATGGCAAATACGCACAGAGTTACAAAGCAGGGTTTTCGTGCGAAACGGGTCTAATTGTGATGGTGTGTGAGATTAGTGTCGTGAGTGGAGTTGGTCTCACACAAGAAACTCTCTGCCCATTGATGTTGAGTAAAAGCCTCATCCACATGCTGTGTTGTGTCCCTATAGCTAACATGTACTTGGTGCTGGAGCTGATGCCAGAGCCTTGCATTTCAAGGCTAGCTGAAAATTGCCTTGGCGATGGAAGTATCTCTGAACATGGAGTTCGTTGCATTTCAATGGAGCAGTTGCAGCTTTGCTTTGTCTGGAATTCTCATAAAGCTCAATTTCAACACAGTGCGTTTTATGGCAAATATGCTCAGTGTTACAAAATAGGGTTTTCGTGCGAAACGGGTGTAATGGTGATGGTGTGTGAGGTTAGTGACCTGAGTGGAGTTGGTCTCACACAAGAAACTCTCTGCCCATTGATGTTGAGTAAAAGCCTCATCCACATGCTGTTTAGTCCGTATAGCGAACATGTATTTAAAGCCGAAGTTGATGTAAGAGCCTTCCATTTCAAAGCTAACTGAAAATTGCCTTGGCGATGAAGTGTTCTCTGAATGTGGAGTTGGTTGCACTTCAATGGAGCAGTTACAGCTTTGCTTTGTGGTGTATACGCAATAAACCAATTTTCACTGCAATGCGTTCTATGACCATTACACACACTGTGACGAAACTGTTTTTTCGTGCGAAACGGGTGTAATGGTGATGGTGTGTGAGATTAGTGACCTGAGTGGAGTTGGTCACACACAAGAAACATTGTGCCCTTTTGTGTTGAATAAAGCCTCATCCACATGCTGTGTTGTGTCCATATAGCTAGCATGCATTTAAAGCTGAAGTTGATGGAAGAGACCTGCATTTCAAGGCTAGCTGAAAATTGCCTTGGCGATGAAGGTATCTCTGAACGTGGAGTTCATTGCATTTCAATGGAGCAGTTACAGCTTTGCTTTGTCTGGAATTCTCATAAAGCTCAATTTCAAAACAGTGCGTTTTATGACAAATATGCACAGTGTGACCAAAAGGGTTTTCGTGCGAAACGGGTCTAATGGTGTAAGTGTGTGAGGTTAGCGACTTGAGTGGAGTTGGTCTCACACAAGAAACATTGTGCCTTTCGTGTTGAGTAACAGCCTCATCCACATGCTGTGCTGAGTCCCTATAGCTAACATGTACTTGGTGCTGGAGCTGATGCCAGAGCCTTGCATTTCAAGGCTAGCTGAAAATTGCCTTGGCGATGGAAGTATCTCTGAACATGGAGTTCGTTGCATTTCAATGGAGCAGTTGCAGCTTTGCTTTGTGTGGAATTCTCATAAAGCTCAATTTCAACACAGTGCGTTTTATGGCAAATATGCTCAGTGTTACGAAATAGGGTTTTCGTGCGAAACGGGTGTAATGGTGATGGTGTGTGAGGTTAGTGACCTGAGTGGAGTTGGTCTCACACAAGAAACTCTCTGCCCTTTGATGTTGAGTAAAAGCCTCATCCACATGCTGTGTTGTGTCCGTATAGCGAACATGTATTTAAAGCTGAAGTTGATGGAAGAGACCTGCATTTCAAGGCTAGCTGAAAATTGCCTTGGCGATGAAGGTATCTCTGAACGTGGAGTTCATTGCATTTCAATGGAGTAGTTACTGCTTTGCTTTGTCTGGAATCGTATAAAGCTCAATTTTCACACAGTGCGTTTTATGGCAAATACGCACAGAGTTACAAAGCAGGGTTTTCGTGCAAAATGGGTCTAATGGTGATGGTGTGTGAGATTAGTGTCGTGAGTGGAGTTGGTCTCACACAAGAAACTCTCTGCCCATTGATGTTGAGTAAAAGCCTCATCCACATGCTGTGTTGTGTCCCTATAGCTAACATGTACTTGGTGCTGGAGCTGATGCCAGAGCCTTGCATTTCAAGGCTAGCTGAAAATTGCCTTGGCGATGGAAGTATCTCTGAACATGGAGTTCGTTGCATTTCAATGGAGCAGTTGCAGCTTTGCTTTGTGTGGAATTCTCATAAAGCTCAATTTCAACACAGTGCGTTTTATGGCAAATATGCTCAGTGTTACGAAATAGGGTTTTCGTGCGAAACGGGTGTAATGGTGATGGTGTGTTAGGTTAGTGACCTGAGTGGAGTTGGTCTCACACAAGATACTCTCTGCCCATTGATGTTGAGTAAAAGCCTCATCCACATGCTGTTTAGTCCGTATAGCGAACATGTATTTAAAGCCGAAGTTGATGTAAGAGCCTTCCATTTCAAAGCTACCTGAAAATTGCCTTGGTGATGAAGTGTTCTCTGAACGTGGAGTTGGTTGCACTTCAATGGAGCAGTTACAGCTTTGCTTTGTGGTGTATACGCAATAAACCAGTTTTCACTGCAATGCGTTCTATGACCATTACACACACTGTGACGAAACTGTTTTTTCGTGCGAAACGGGTGTAATGGTGATGGTGTGTGAGATTAGTGACCTGAGTGGAGTTGGTCACACACAAGAAACATTGTGCCCTTTTGTGTTGAATAAAGCCTCATCCACATGCTGTGTTGTGTCCGTATAGCTAGCATGCATTTAAAGCTGAAGTTGATGGAAGAGACCTGCATTTCAAGGCTAGCTGAAAATTGCCTTGGCGATGAAGGTATCTCTGAACGTGGAGTTCATTGCATTTCAATGGAGTAGTTACTGCTTTGCTTTGTCTGGAATCGTATAAAGCTCAATTTTCACACAGTGCGTTTTATGGCAAATACGCACAGAGTTACAAAGCAGGGTTTTCATGCGAAACGGGTCTAATGGTGATGGTGTGTGAGGTTAGTGACCTGAGTGGAGTTGGTCAAACACAAGAAACATTGTGCCCTTTTGTGTTGAATAAAGCCTCATCCACATGCTGTGTTGTGTCCGTATAGCTAGCATGCATTTAAAGCTGAAGTTGATGGAAGAAACCTGCATTTCAAGGCTAGCTGAAAATTGCCTTGGCGATGAAGGTATCTCTGAACCTGGAGTTCATTGCATTTCAATGGAGCAGTTACAGCTTTACTTTGTCTGGAATTCTCATAAAGCTCAATTTCAAAACAGTGCGTTTTATGACAAATATGCACAGTGTGACCAAAAGGGTTTTCGTGCGAAACGGGTCTAATGGTGTAAGTGTGTGAGGTTAGCGACATGAGTGGAGTTGGTCTCACACAAGAAACATTGTGCCTTTCGTGTTGAGTAACAGCCTCATCCACATGCTGTGCTGAGTCCCTATAGCTAACATGTACTTGGTGCTGGAGCTGATGCCAGAGCCTTGCATTTCAAGGCTAGCTGAAAATTGCCTTGGCGATGGAAGTATCTCTGAACGTGGAGTTCGTTGCATTTCAATGGAGCAGTTGCAGCTTTGCTTTGTGTGGAATTCTCATAAAGCTCAATTTCAACACAGTGCGTTTTATGGCAAATATGCTCAGTGTTACGAAATAGGGTTTTCGTGCGAAACGGGTGTAATGGTGATGGTGTGTGAGGTTAGTGACCTGAGTGGAGTTGGTCTCACACAAGAAACTCTCTGCCCATTGATGTTGAGTAAAAGCCTCATCCACATGCTGTGTTGTGTCCGTATAGCGAACATGTATTTAAAGCTGAAGTTGATGGAAGAGACCTGCATTTCAAGGCTAGCTGAAAATTGCCTTGGCGATGAAGGTATCTCTGAACGTGGAGTTCATTGCATTTCAATGGAGTAGTTACTGCTTTGCTTTGTCTGGAATCGTATAAAGCTCAATTTTCACACAGTGCGTTTTATGGCAAATACGCACAGAGTTACAAAGCAGGGTTTTCGTGCAAAATGGGTCTAATGGTGATGGTGTGTGAGATTAGTGTCGTGAGTGGAGTTGGTCTCACACAAGAAACTCTCTGCCCATTGATGTTGAGTAAAAGCCTCATCCACATGCTGTGTTGTGTCCCTATAGCTAACATGTACTTGGTGCTGGAGCTGATGCCAGAGCCTTGCATTTCAAGGCTAGCTGAAAATTGCCTTGGCGATGGAAGTATCTCTGAACATGGAGTTCGTTGCATTTCAATGGAGCAGTTGCAGCTTTGCTTTGTGTGGAATTCTCATAAAGCTCAATTTCAACACAGTGCGTTTTATGGCAAATATGCTCAGTGTTACGAAATAGGGTTTTCGTGCGAAACGGGTCTAATGGTGATGGTGTGTGAGGTTAGTGACCTGAGTGGAGTTGGTCAAACACAAGAAACATTGTGCCCTTTTGTGTTGAATAAAGCCTCATCCACATGCTGTGTTGTGTCCGTATAGCTAGCATGCATTTAAAGCTGAATTTGATGGAAGAGACCTGCATTTCAAGGCTAGCTGAAAATTGCCTTGGCGATGACGGTATCTCTGAACCTGGAGTTCATTGCATTTCAATGGAGCAGTTACAGCTTTGCTTTGTCTGGAATTCTCATAAAGCTCAAATTCAAAACAGTGCGTTTTATGACTAATATGCACAGTGTGACCAAAAGGGTTTTCGTGCGAAACGGGTCTAATGGTGTAAGTGTGTGAGGTTAGCGACATGAGTGGAGTTGGTCTCACACAAGAAACATTGTGCCTTTCGTGTTGAGTAACAGCCTCATCCACATGCTGTGCTGAGTCCCTATAGCTAACATGTACTTGGTGCTGGAGCTGATGCCAGAGCCTTGCATTTCAAGGCTAGCTGAAAATTGCCTTGGCGATGGAAGTATCTCTGAACGTGGAGTTCGTTGCATTTCAATGGAGCAGTTGCAGCTTTGCTTTGTGTGGAATTCTCATAAAGCTCAATTTCAACACAGTGCGTTTTATGGCAAATATGCTCAGTGTTACGAAATAGGGTTTTCGTGCGAAACGGGTGTAATGGTGATGGTGTGTGAGGTTAGTGACCTGAGTGGATTTGGTCTCACACAAGAAACTCTCTGCCCTTTGATGTTGAGTAAAAGCCTCATCCACATGCTGTGTTGTGTCCGTATAGCGAACATGTATTTAAAGCTGAAGTTGATGGAAGAGACCTGCATTTCAAGGCTAGCTGAAAATTGCCTTGGCGATGAAGATATCTCTGAACGTGGAGTTCATTGCATTTCAATGGAGTAGTTACTGCTTTGCTTTGTCTGGAATCGTATAAAGCTCAATTTTCACACAGTGCGTTTTATGGCAAATACGCACAGAGTTACAAAGCAGGGTTTTCGTGCAAAATGGGTCTAATGGTGATGGTGTGTGAGATTAGTGTCGTGAGTGGAGTTGGTCTCACACAAGAAACTCTCTGCCCATTGATGTTGAGTAAAAGCCTCATCCACATGCTGTGTTGTGTCCCTATAGCTAACATGTACTTGGTGCTGGAGCTGATGCCAGAGCCTTGCATTTCAAGGCTAGCTGAAAATTGCCTTGGCGATGGAAGTATCTCTGAACATGGAGTTCGTTGCATTTCAATGGAGCAGTTGCAGCTTTGCTTTGTGTGGAATTCTCATAAAGCTCAATTTCAACACAGTGCGTTTTATGGCAAATATGCTCAGTGTTACGAAATAGGGTTTTCGTGCGAAACGGGTCTAATGGTGATGGTGTGTGAGGTTAGTGACCTGAGTGGAGTTGGTCTCACACAAGAAACTCTCTGCCCATTGATGTTGATTAACAGCCTCATCCACATGCTGTTTAGTCCATATAGCGAACATGTATTTAAAGCCGAAGTTGATGTAAGAGCCTTCCATTTCAAAGCTAACTGAAAATTGCCTTGGTGATGAAGTGTTCTCTGAACGTGGAGTTGGTTGCACTTCAATGGGGCAGTTACAGCTTTGCTTTGTGGTGTATACGCAATAAACCAGTTTTCACTGCAATACGTTCTATGACCATTACACACACTGTGACGAAACTGTTTTTTCGTGCGAAATGGGTGTAATGGTGATGGTGTGTGAGGTTAGTGACCTGAGTGGAGTTGGTCACACACAAGAAACATTGTGCCCTTTTGTGTTGAATAAAGCCTCATCCACATGCTCTTTTGTGTCCGTATAGCTACCATGTACTTGGTGCTGGAGCTGATGCCAGAGCTTTGCATTTCAAGGCTAGCTGAAAATTGCCTTGGCGATGAAGGTATCTCTGAACATGGATTTCGTAGCATTTCAATGGAGCAGTTACAGCTTTGCTTTTTGTGGAATTCTCATAAAGCTCAATTTGAACACAGTGCGTTTTATGCCAAATACGCACAGAGTTACAAAGCAGGGTTTTCGTGCGAAACGGGTCTAATGGTGTAAGTGTGTGAGGTTAGTGACTTGATTGGAGTTGGTCTCACACAAGAAACATTGTGCCCTTTCGTGTTGAAGAAAAGCTACATCCACATGCTGTGCTCTGTCCCTATAGCTCACATGTACTTGGTGCTGGAGCTGATGCCAGAGCCTTGCATTTCAAGGCTAGCTGAAAATTGCCTTGGCGATGAAGGTATCTCTGAACGTGGAGTTCGTTGCATTTCAATGGAGCAGTTGCAGCTTTGCTTTGTGTGGAATTCTCATAAAGCTCAATTTCAACACAGTGCGTTTTATGGCAAATATGCTCAGTGTTACGAAACAGGGTTTTCGTGCGAAACGGGTCTAATGGTGATGGTGTGTGAGGTTAGTGACCTGAGTGGAGTTGGTCTCACAAAAGAAACTCTCTGCCCATTGATGTTGAGTAAAAGCCTCATCCACATGCTGTTTAGTCCGTATAGCGAACATGTATTTAAAGCCGAAGTTGATGTAAGAGCCTTCCATTTCAAAGCTACCTGAAAATTGCCTTGGTGATGAAGTGTTCTCTGAACGTGGAGTTGGTTGCACTTCAATGGAGCAGTTACAGCTTTGCTTATGGTGTATACGCAATAAATCAGTTTTCACTGCAATGCGTTCTATGACCATTACACACTGTGACGAAACTGTTTTTTCGTGCGAAACGGGTGTAATGATGATGGTGTGTGAGGTTAGTGACCTGAGTGGAGTTGGTCACACACAAGAAACATTGTGCCCTTTTGTGTTGAATAAAGCCTCATCCACATGCTGTGTTGTGTTCCTATAGCTTACATGTATTTAAAGCTGAAGTTGAAGGAAGAGACCTGCATTTCAAGGCTAGCTGAAAATTGCCTTGGCGATGAAGGTATCTCTGAACGTGGAGTTCATTGCATTTCAATGGAGTAGTTACTGCTTTGCTTTGTCTGGAATCGTATAAAGCTCAATTTTCACACAGTGCGTTTTATGGCAAATACGCACAGAGTTACAAAGCAGGGTTTTCGTGCAAAATGGGTCTAATGGTGATGGTGTGTGAGATTAGTGTCGTGAGTGGAGTTGGTCTCACACAAGAAACTCTCTGCCCATTGATGTTGAGTAAAAGCCTCATCCACATGCTGTGTTGTGTCCCTATAGCTAACATGTACTTGGTGCTGGAGCTGATGCCAGAGCCTTGCATTTCAAGGCTAGCTGAAAATTGCCTTGGCGATGGAAGTATCTCTGAACATGGAGTTCGTTGCATTTCAATGGAGCAGTTGCAGCTTTGCTTTGTGTGGAATTCTCATAAAGCTCAATTTCAACACAGTGCGTTTTATGGCAAATATGCTCAGTGTTACGAAATAGGGTTTTCGTGCGAAACGGGTGTAATGGTGATGGTGTGTGAGGTTAGTGACCTGAGTGGAGTTGGTCTCACACAAGAAACTCTCTGCCCATTGATGTTGATTAACAGCCTCATCCACATGCTGTTTAGTCCATATAGCGAACATGTATTTAAAGCCGAAGTTGATGTAAGAGCCTTCCATTTCAAAGCTAACTGAAAATTGCCTTGGTGATGAAGTGTTCTCTGAACGTGGAGTTGGTTGCACTTCAATGGGGCAGTTACAGCTTTGCTTTGTGGTGTATACGCAATAAACCAGTTTTCACTGCAATGCGTTCTATGACCATTACACACACTGTGACGAAACTGTTTTTTCGTGCGAAACGGGTGTAATGGTGATGGTGTGTGAGGTTAGTGACCTGAGTGGAGTTGGTCACACACAAGAAACATTGTGCCCTTTTGTGTTGAATAAAGCCTCATCCACATGCTCTTTTGTGTCCGTATAGCTACCATGTACTTGGTGCTGGAGCTGATGCCAGAGCTTTGCATTTCAAGGCTAGCTGAAAATTGCCTTGGCGATGAAGGTATCTCTGAACATGGATTTCGTAGCATTTCAATGGAGCAGTTACAGCTTTGCTTTTTGTGGAATTCTCATAAAGCTCAATTTGAACACAGTGCGTTTTATGCCAAATACGCACAGAGTTACAAAGCAGGGTTTTCGTGCGAAACGGGTCTAATGGTGTAAGTGTGTGAGGTTAGTGACTTGATTGGAGTTGGTCTCACACAAGAAACATTGTGCCCTTTCGTGTTGAAGAAAAGCTACATCCACATGCTGTGCTCTGTCCCTATAGCTCACATGTACTTGGTGCTGTAGCTGATGCCAGAGCCTTGCATTTCAAGGCTAGCTGAAAATTGCCTTGGCGATGAAGGTATCTCTGAACGTGGAGTTCGTTGCATTTCAATGGAGCAGTTGCAGCTTTGCTTTGTGTGGAATTCTCATAAAGCTCAATTTCAACACAGTGCGTTTTATGGCAAATATGCTCAGTGTTACGAAACAGGGTTTTCGTGCGAAACGGGTCTAATGGTGATGGTGTGTGAGGTTAGTGACCTGAGTGGAGTTGGTCTCACAAAAGAAACTCTCTGCCCATTGATGTTGAGTAAAAGCCTCATCCACATGCTGTTTAGTCCGTATAGCGAACATGTATTTAAAGCCGAAGTTGATGTAAGAGCCTTCCATTTCAAAGCTACCTGAAAATTGCCTTGGTGATGAAGTGTTCTCTGAACGTGGAGTTGGTTGCACTTCAATGGAGCAGTTACAGCTTTGCTTATGGTGTATACGCAATAAATCAGTTTTCACTGCAATGCGTTCTATGACCATTACACACTGTGACGAAACTGTTTTTTCGTGCGAAACGGGTGTAATGATGATGGTGTGTGAGGTTAGTGACCTGAGTGGAGTTGGTCACACACAAGAAACATTGTGCCCTTTTGTGTTGAATAAAGCCTCATCCACATGCTGTGTTGTGTTCCTATAGCTTACATGTATTTAAAGCTGAAGTTGAAGGAAGAGACCTGCATTTCAAGGCTAGCTGAAAATTGCCTTGGCGATGAAGGTATCTCTGAACGTGGAGTTCGTTGCATTTCAATGGAGCAGTTGCAGCTTTGCTTTGTGTGGAATTCTCATAAAGCTCAATTTCAACACAGTGCGTTTTATGGCAAATATGCTCAGTGTTACGAAATAGGGTTTTCGTGCGAAACGGGTCTAATGGTGATGGTGTGTGAGGTTAGTGACCTGAGTGGAGTTGGTCTCACACAAGAAACTCTCTGCCCATTGATGTTGAGTAAAAGCCTCATCCACATGCTGTGTTGTGTCCCTATAGCTACCATGTATTTAAAGCTGAAGTTGATGGAAGAGACCTGCATTTCAAGACTAGCTGAAAATTGCCTTGGCGATGAAGGTATCTCTGAACGTGGAGTTCATTGCATTTTAATGGAGCAGTTACTGCTTTGCTTTGTCTGGAATCGTATAAAGCTCAATTTTCACACAGTGCGTTTTATGGCAAATACGCACAGAGTTACAAAGCAGGGTTTTCGTGCGAAACGGGTCTAATGGTGATGGTGTGTGAGATTAGTGTCGTGAGTGGAGTTGGTCTCACACAAGAAACTCTCTGCCCATTGATGTTGAGTAAAAGCCTCATCCACATGCTGTGTTGTGTCCCTATAGCTACCATGTATTTAAAGCTGAAGTTGATGGAAGAGACCTGCATTTCAAGGCTAGCTGAAAATTGCCTTGGCGATGAAGGTATCTCTGAACGTGGAGTTCTTTGTATTTCAATGGAGCAGTTACAGCTTTGCATTGTCTGGAATTCTCATAAAGCTCAAATTCAAAACAGTGCGTTTTATGACAAATATGCTCAGTGTGACCAAAAGGGTTTTCGTGCGAAACGGGTCTAATGGTGATGGTGTGTGAGGTTAGTGACCTGAGTGGAGTTGGTCTCACACAAGAAACTCTCTGCCCATTGATGTTGAGTAAAAGCCTCATCCACATGCTGTGTTGTGTCCGTATAGCGAACATGTATTTAAAGCTGAAGTTGATGGAAGAGACCTGCATTTCAAGGCTAGCTGAAAATTGCCTTGGCGATGAAGTCATCTCTGAACGTGGAGTTCATTGCATTTCAATGGAGCAGTTACTGCTTTGCTTTGTCTGGAATCGTATAAAGCTCAATTTTCACAAAGTGCGTTTTATGGCAAATACGCACAGAGTTACAAAGCAGGGTTTTCGTGCGAAACGGGTCTAATGGTGATGGTGTGTGAGATTAGTGTCGTGAGTGGAGTTGGTCTCACACAAGAAACATTGTGCCCTTTTGTGTTGAGTAAAAGCCTCATCCACATGCTGTGTTGTGTCCCTATAGCTAACATGTACTTGGTGCTGGAGCTGATGCCAGAGCCTTGCATTTCAAGGCTAGGTGAAAATTGCCTTGGCGATGGAAGGTATCTCTGAACGTGGAGTTCGTTGCATTTCAATGGAGCAGTTACAGCTTTGCTTTTTGTGGAATTCTCATAAAGCTCAATTTGAACACAGTGCGTTTTATGCCAAATACGCACAGTTACAAAGCAGGGTTTTCGTGCGAAACGGGTCTAATGGTGATGGTGTGTGAGGTTAGTGACCTGAGTGGAGTTGGTCTCACACAAGAAACTCTCTGCCCATCGATGTTGAGTAAAAGCCTCATCCACATGCTGTTTAGTCCATATAGCGAACATGTATTTAAAGCCGAAGTTGATGTAAGAGCCTTCCATTTCAAAGCTAACTGAAAATTGCCTTGGTGATGAAGTGTTCTCTGAACGTGGAGTTGGTTGCACTTCAATGGGGCAGTTACAGCTTTGCTTTGTGGTGTATACGCAATAAACCAGTTTTCACTGCAATGCGTTCTATGACCATTACACACACTGTGACGAAACTGTTTTTTCGTGCGAAACGGGTGTAATGGTGATGGTGTGTGAGGTTAGTGACCTGAGTGGAGTTGGTCACACACAAGAAACATTGTGCCCTTTTGTGTTGAATAAAGCCTCATCCACATGCTCTTTTGTGTCCGTATAGCTACCATGTACTTGGTGCTGGAGCTGATGCCAGAGCTTTGCATTTCAAGGCTAGCTGAAAATTTCCTTGGCGATGAAGGTATCTCTGAACATGGATTTCGTAGCATTTCAATGGAGCAGTTACAGATTTGCTTTTTGTGGAATTCTCATAAAGCTCAATTTGAACACAGTGCGTTTTATGCCAAATACGCACAGAGTTACAAAGCAGGGTTTTCGTGCGAAACGGGTCTAATGGTGATGGTGTGTGAGGTTAGTGACCTGAGTGGAGTTGGTCTCACACAAGAAACTCTCTGCCCATTGATGTTGAGTAAAAGCCTCATCCACATGCTGTTTAGTCCGTATAGCGAACATGTATTTAAAGCCGAAGTTGATGTAAGAGCCTTCCATTTCAAAGCTAACTGAAAATTGCCTTGGTGATGAAGTGTTCTCTGAACGTGGAGTTGGTTGCACTTCAATGGGGCAGTTACAGCTTTGCTTTGTGGTGTATACGCAATAAACCAGTTTTCACTGCAATGCGTTCTATGACCATTACACACACTGTGACGAAACTGTTTTTTCGTGCGAAACGGGTGTAATGGTGATGGTGTGTGAGGTTAGTGACCTGAGTGGAGTTGGTCACACACAAGAAACATTGTGCCCTTTTGTGTTGAATAAAGCCTCATCCACATGCTGTGTTGTGTCCGTATTTAAAGCTGAAGTTGATGGAAGAGACCTGCATTTCAAGGCTAGCTGAAAATTGCCTTGGCGATGAAGGTATCTCTGAACGTGGAGTTCGTTGCATTTCAATGGAGCAGTTGCTGTTTGCTTTGTCTGGAATTCTCATAAAGCTCAAATTCAAAACAGTGCGTTTTATGACAAATATGCTCAGTGTGACCAAAAGGGTTTTCGTGCGAAACGGGTCTAATGGTGATGGTGTGTGAGATTAGTGTCGTGAGTGGAGTTGGTCTCACACAAGAAACTCTCTGCCCATTGATGTTGAGTAAAAGCCTCATCCACATGCTGTGTTGTGTCCGTATAGCTACCATGTATTTAAAGCTGAAGTTGATGGAAGAGACCTGCATTTCAAGGCTAGCTGAAAATTGCCTTGGCGATGAAGGCATCTCTGAACGTGGAGTTCATTGCATTTCAATGGAGCAGTTACTGCTTTGCTTTGTCTGGAATCGTATAAAGCTCAATTTTCACACAGTGCGTTTTATGTCAAATACGCACAGAGTTACAAAGCAGGGTTTTCGTGCGAAACGGGTCTAATGGTGATGGTGTGTGAGATTAGTGTCGTGAGTGGAGTTGGTCTCACACAAGAAACTCTCTGCCCATTGATGTTGAGTAAAAGCCTCATCCACATGCTGTGTTGTGTCCCTATAGCTAACATGTACTTGGTGCTGGAGCTGATGCCAGAGCCTTGCATTTCAAGGCTAGCTGAAAATTGCCTTGGCGATGAAGGTATCTCTGAACGTGGAGTTCGTTGCATTTCAATGGAGCAGTTACAGCTTTGCTTTTTGTTGAATTCTCATAAAGCTCAATTTCAACTCAGTGCGTTTCATGCCAAATACGCACAGAGTTACAAAGCAGGGTTTTCGTGCGAAATGGGTCAAAGGGTGATGGTGTGTGAGGTTAGTGACCTGAGTGGAGTTGGTCTCACACAAGAAACTCTCTGCCCATTGATGTTGAGTAAAAGCCTCATCCACATGCTGTTTAGTCCGTATAGCGAACATGTATTTAAAGCCGAAGTTGATGTAAGAGCCTTCCATTTCAAAGCTAACTGAAAATTGCCTTGGTGATGAAGTGTTCTCTGAACGTGGAGTTGCTTGCACTTCAATGGGGCAGTTACAGCTTTGCTTCCTGGTGTATACGCAATAAACCAGTTTTCACTGCAATGCGTTCTATGACCATTACACACACTGTGACGAAACTGTTTTTTCGTGCGAAACGGGTGTAATGGTGATGGTGTGTGAGGTTAGTGACCTGAGTGGAGTTGGTCACACACAAGAAACATTGTGCCCTTTTGTGTTGAATAAAGCCTCATCCACATGCTGTGTTGTGTCCGTATTTAAAGCTGAAGTTGATGGAAGAGACCTGCATTTCAAGGCTAGCTGAAAATTGCCTTGGCGATGAAGGTATCTCTGAACTTGGAGTTCGTTGCATTTCAATGGAGCAGTTGCTGTTTGCTTTGTCTGGAATTCTCATAAAGCTCAAATTCAAAACAGTGCGTTTCATGCCAAATACGCACAGAGTTACAAAGCAGGGTTTTCGTGCGAAACGGGTCTAATGGTGATGGTGTGTGAGGTTAGTGACCTGAGTGGAGTTGGTCTCACACAAGAAACTCTCTGCCCATTGATGTTGAGTAAAAGCCTCATCCACATGCTGTTTAGTCCGTATAGCGAACATGTATTTAAAGCTGAAGTTGATGTAAGAGCCTTCCATTTCAAAGCTAACTGAAAATTGCCTTGGTGATGAAGTGTTCTCTGAACGTGGAGTTGGTTGCACTTCAATGGGGCAGTTACAGCTTTGCTTTGTGGTGTATACGCAATAAACCAGTTTTCACTGCAATGCGTTCTATGACCATTACACACACTGTGACGAAACTGTTTTTTCGTGCGAAACGGGTGTAATGGTGATGGTGTGTGAGGTTAGTGACCTGAATGGAGTTGGTCACACACAAGAAACATTGTGCCCTTTTGTGTTGAATAAAGCCTCATCCACATGCTCTTTTGTGTCCGTATAGCTACCATGTACTTGGCGCTGGAGCTGATGCCAGAGCCTTGCATTTCAAGGCTAGCTGAAAATTGCCTTGGCGATGGAAGGTATCTCTGAACATGGATTTCGTAGCATTTCAATGGAGCAGTTACAGCTTTGCTTTTTGTGGAATTCTCATAAAGCTCAATTTGAACACAGTGCGTTTTATGCCAAATACGCACAGAGTTACAAAGCAGGGTTTTCGTGTGAAACGGGTCTAATGGTGTAAGTGTGTGAGGTTAGTGACTTGATTGGAGTTGGTCTCACACAAGAAACATTGTGCCCTTTCGTGTTGAAGAAAAGCTACATCCACATGCTGTGCTCTGTCCCTATAGCTCACATGTACTTGGTGCTGTAGCTGATGCCAGAGCCTTGCATTTCAAGGCTAGCTGAAAATTGCCTTGGCGATGAAGGTATCTCTGAACGTGGAGTTCGTTGCATTTCAATGGAGCAGTTACAGCTTTGCTTTTTGTTGAATTCTCATAAAGCTCAATTTCAACTCATTGCGTTTCATGCCAAATACGCACAGAGTTACAAAGCAGGGTTTTCGTGCGAAATGGGTCTAATGGTGATGGTGTGTGAGGTTAGTGACCTGAGTGGAGTTGGTCTCACACAAGAAACTCTCTGCCCATTGATGTTGAGTAAAAGCCTCATCCACATGCTGTTTAGTCCGTATAGCGAACATGTATTTAAAGCCGAAGTTGATGTAAGAGCCTTCCATTTCAAAGCTAACTGAAAATTGCCTTGGTGATGAAGTGTTCTCTGAACGTGGAGTTGCTTGCACTTCAATGGGGCAGTTACAGCTTTGCTTTGTGGTGTATACGCAATAAACCAGTTTTCACTGCAATGCGTTCTATGACCATTACACACACTGTGACGAAACTGTTTTTTCGTGCGAAACGGGTGTAATGGTGATGGTGTGTGAGGTTAGTGACCTGAGTGGAGTTGGTCACACACAAGAAACATTGTGCCCTTTTGTGTTGAATAAAGCCTCATCCACATGCTGTGTTGTGTCCGTATTTAAAGCTGAAGTTGATGGAAGAGACCTGCATTTCAAGGCTAGCTGAAAATTGCCTTGGCGATGAAGGTATCTCTGAACGTGGAGTTCGTTGCATTTCAATGGAGCAGTTGCTGTTTGCTTTGTCTGGAATTCTCATAAAGCTCAAATTCAAAACAGTGCGTTTCATGCCAAATACGCACAGAGTTACAAAGCAGGGTTTTCGTGCGAAACGGGTCTAATGGTGATGGTGTGTGAGGTTAGTGACCTGAGTGGAGTTGGTCTCACACAAGAAACTCTCTGCCCATTGATGTTGAGTAAAAGCCTCATCCACATGCTGTTTAGTCCGTATAGCGAACATGTATTTAAAGCCGAAGTTGATGTAAGAGCCTTCCATTTCAAAGCTAACTGAAAATTGCCTTGGTGATGAAGTGTTCTCTGAACGTGGAGTTGCTTGCACTTCAATGGGGCAGTTACAGCTTTGCTTTGTGGTGTATACGCAATAAACCAGTTTTCACTGCAATGCGTTCTATGACCATTACACACACTGTGACGAAACTGTTTTTTCGTGTGAAACGGGTGTAATGGTGATGGTGTGTGAGGTTAGTGACCTGAGTGGAGTTGGTCACACACAAGAAACATTGTGCCCTTTTGTGTTGAATAAAGCCTCATCCACATGCTGTGTTGTGTCCCTATAGCTAACATGTATTGGTGCTGGAGCTGATGCCAGAGCCTTGCATTTCAAGGCTAGCTGAAAATTGCCTTGGCGATGAAGGTATCTCTGAACGTGAGTTCATTGCATTTCAATGGAGCAGTTACTGCTTTGCTTTGTCTGGAATCGCATAAAGCTCAATTTTCACAGTGCGTTTTATGGCAAATACAGAGTTACAAAGCAGGGTTTTCGTGCGAAACGGGTCTAATTGTGATGGTGTGTGAGATTAGTGTCGTGAGTGGAGTTGGTCTCACACAAGAAACTCTCTGCCCATTGATGTTGAGTAAAAGCCTCATCCACATGCTCTTGTGTCCCTATAGCTAACATGTATTTAAAGCTGAAGTTGATGGAAGAGACCTGCATTTCTAGGCTAGCTGAAAATAGCCTTGGCGATGGAAGTATCTCTGAACGTGGAGTTCATTGCATTTCAATGGAGCAGTTACAGCTTTGCTTTGTCTGGAATTCTCATAAAGCTCAAATTCAAAACAGTGCGTTTTATGACAAATATGCACAGTGTGACCAAAAGGGTTTTCGTGCGAAACGGGTCTAATGGTGATGGTGTGTGAGGTTAGTGACCTGAGTGAAGTTGGTCTCACACAAGAAACTCTCTGCCCATTGATGTTGAGTAAAAGCCTCATCCACATGCTGTGTTGTGTCCGTATAGCTACCATGTATTTAAAGCTGAAGTTGATGGAAGAGACCTGCATTTCAAGGCTAGCTGAAAATTGCCTTGGCGATGTAGGCATCTCTGAACGTGGAGTTCATTGCATTTCAATGGAGCAGTTACTGCTTTGCTTTGTCTGGAATCGTATAAAGCTCAATTTTCACACAGTGCGTTTTATGTCAAATACGCACAGAGTTACAAAGCAGGGTTTTCGTGCGAAACGGGTCTAACTGTGATGGTGTGTGAGATTAGTGTCGTGAGTGGAGTTGGTCTCACACAAGAAACATTGTGCCCTTTTGTGTTGAGTAAAAGCCTCATCCACATGCTGTGTTGTGTCCCTATAGCTAACATGTACTTGGTGCTGGAGCTGATGCCAGAGCCTTGCATTTCAAGGCTAGCTGAAAATTGCCTTGGCGATGGAAGGTATCTCTGAACGTGGAGTTCGTTGCATTTCAATGGAGCAGTTACAGATTTGCTTTTTGTGGAATTCTCATAAAGCTCATTTTGAACACAGTGCGTTTTATGCCAAATACGCACAGAGTTACAAAGCAGGGTTTTCGTGCGAAAGGGGTCTAATGGTGATGGTGTGTGAGGTTAGTGACCTGAGTGGAGTTGGTCTCACACAAGAAACTCTCTGCCCATTGATGTTGAGTAAAAGCCTCATCCACATGCTGTTTAGTCCATATAGCGAACATGTATTTAAAGCCGAAGTTGATGTAAGAGCCTTCCATTTCAAAGCTAACTGAAAATTGCCTTGGTGATGAAGTGTTCTCTGAACGTGGAGTTGGTTGCACTTCAATGGGGCAGTTACAGCTTTGCTTTGTGGTGTATACGCAATAAACCAGTTTTCACTGCAATGCGTTCTATGACCATTACACACACTGTGACGAAACTGTTTTTTCGTGCGAAACGGGTGTAATGGTGATGGTGTGTGAGGTTAGTGACCTGAGTGGAGTTGGTCACACACAAGAAACATTGTGCCCTTTTGTGTTGAATAAAGCCTCATCCACATGCTGTGCTGTGTCCCTATAGCTACCATGTACTTGGTGCTGGAGCTGATGCCAGAGCCTTGCATTTCAAGGCTAGCTGAAAATTGCCTTGGCGATGAAGGTATCTCTGAAGATGGATTTCGTAGCATTTCAATGGAGCAGTTACAGCTTTGCTTTTTGTGGAATTCTCATAAAGCTCAATTTGAACACAGTGCGTTTTATGCCAAATACGCACAGAGTTACAAAGCAGGGTTTTCGTGCGAAACGGGTCTAATGGTGTAAGTGTGTGAGGTTAGTGACTTGATTGGAGTTGGTCTCACACAAGAAACATTGTGCCCTTTCGTGTTGAAGAAAAGCTACATCCACATGCTGTGCTCTGTCCCTATAGCTCACATGTACTTGGTGCTGTAGCTGATGCCAGAGCCTTGCATTTCAAGGCTAGCTGAAAATTGCCTTGGCGATGAAGGTATCTCTGAACGTGGAGTTCGTTGCACTTCAATGGAGCAGTTACAGCTTTGCTTTTTGTTGAATTCTCATAAAGCTCAATTTCAACACAGTGCGTTTCATGCCAAATACGTACAGAGTTACAAAGCAGGGTTTTCGTGCGAAACGGGTCTAATGGTGATGGTGTGTGAGGTTAGTGACCTGAGTGGAGTTGGTCTCACACAAGAAACTCTCTGCCCATTGATGTTGAGTAAAAGCCTCCTCCACATGCTGTTTAGTCCGTATAGCGAACATGTATTTAAAGCCGAAGTTGATGTAAGAGCCTTCCATTTCAAAAATAACTGAAAATTGCCTTGGTGATGAAGTGTTCTCTGAACGTGGAGTTGCTTGCACTTCAATGGGGCAGTTACAGATTTGCTTTGTGGTGTATACGCAATAAACCAGTTTTCACTGCAATGCGTTCTATGACCATTACACACACTGTGACGAAACTGTTTTTTCGTGCGAAACGGGTGTACTAGTGATGGTGTGTGAGGTTAGTGACCTGAGTGGAGCTGGTCACACACAAGAAACATTGTGCCCTTTTGTGTTGAATAAAGCCTCATCCACATGCTGTGTTGTGTCCGTATTTAAAGCTGAAGTTGATGGAAGAGACCTGCATTTCAAGGCTAGCTGAAAATTGCCTTGGCGATGAAGGTATCTCTGAACGTGGAGTTCGTTGCATTTCAATGGAGCAGTTGCTGTTTGCTTTGTCTGGAATCGTATAAAGCTCAATTTTCACACAGTGCGTTTTATGCCAAATACGCACAGAGTTACAAAGCAGGGTTTTCGTGCGAAACGGGTCTAATGGTGATGGTGTGTGAGATTAGTGTCGTGAGTGGAGTTGGTCTCACACAAGAAACATTGTGCCCTTTTGTGTTGAGTAAAAGCCTCATCCACATGCTGTGTTGTGTCCCTATAGCTACCATGTACTTGGTGCTGGAGCTGATGCCAGAGCCTTGCATTTCAAGGCTAGCTGAAAATTGCCTTGGCGATGAAGGTATCTCTGAACGTGAGTTCATTGCATTTCAATGGAGCAGTTACTGCTTTGCTTTGTCTGGAATCGCATAAAGCTCAATTTTCACAGTGCGTTTTATGGCAAATACAGAGTTACAAAGCAGGGTTTTCGTGCGAAAGGGGTCTAATTGTGATGGTGTGTGAGATTAGTGTCGTGAGTGGAGTTGGTCTCACACAAGAAACTCTCTGCCCATTGATGTTGAGTAAAAGCCTCATCCACATGCTCTTGTGTCCCTATAGCTAACATGTATTTAAAGCTGAAGTTGATGGAAGAGACCTGCATTTCTAGGCTAGCTGAAAATTGCCTTGGCGATGGAAGTATCTCTGAACGTGGAGTTCATTGCATTTCAATGGAGCAGTTACAGCTTTGCTTTGTCTGGAATTCTCATAAAGCTCAAATTCAAAACAGTGCGTTTTATGACAAATATGCACAGTGTGACCAAAAGGGTTTTCGTGCGAAACGGGTCTAATGGTGATGGTGTGTGAGGTTAGTGACCTGAGTGGAGTTGGTCTCACACAAGAAACTCTCTGCCCATTGATGTTGAGTAAAAGCCTCATCCACATGCTGTGTTGTGTCCGTATAGCTACCATGTATTTAAAGCTGAAGTTGATGGAAGAGACCTGCATTTCAAGGCTAGCTGAAAATTGCCTTGGCGATGAAGGCATCTCTGAACGTGGAGTTCATTGCATTTCAATGGAGCAGTTACTGCTTTGCTTTGTCTGGAATCGTATAAAGCTCAATTTTCACACAGTGCGTTTTATGGCAAATACGCACAGAGTTACAAAGCAGGGTTTTCGTGCGAAACGGGTCTAATGGTGATGGTGTGTGAGATTAGTGTCGTGAGTGGAGTTGGTCTCACACAAGAAACATTGTGCCCTTTTGTGTTTAGTAAAAGCCTCATCCACATGCTGTGTTGTGTCCCTATAGCTAACATGTACTTGGTGCTGGAGCTGATGCCAGAGCCTTGCATTTCAAGGCTAGCTGAAAATTGCCTTGGCGATGGAAGGTATCTCTGAACGTGGAGTTCGTTGCATTTCAATGGAGCAGTTACAGCTTTGCTTTTTGTGGAATTCTCATAAAGCTCAATTTGAACACAGTGCGTTTTATGCCAAATACGCACAGAGTTACAAAGCAGGGTTTTCGTGCGAAAGGGGTCTAATGGTGATGGTGTGTGAGGTTAGTGACCTGAGTGGAGTTGGTCTCACACAAGAAACTCTCTGCCCATTGATGTTGAGTAAAAGCCTCATCCACATGCTGTTTAGTCCATATAGCGAACATGTATTTAAAGCCGAAGTTGATGTAAGAGCCTTCCATTTCAAAGCTACCTGAAAATTGCCTTGGTGATGAAGTGTTCTCTGAACGTGGAGTTGGTTGCACTTCAATGGGGCAGTTACAGCTTTGCTTTGTGGTGTATACGCAATAAACCAGTTTTCACTGCAATGCGTTCTATGACCATTACACACACTGTGACGAAACTGTTTTTTCGTGCGAAACGGGTGTAATGGTGATGGTGTGTGAGGTTAGTGACCTGAGTGGAGTTGGTCACACACAAGAAACATTGTGCCCTTTTGTGTTGAATAAAGCCTCATCCACATGCTGTGTTGTGTCCGTATTTAAAGCTGAAGTTGATGGAAGAGACCTGCATTTCAAGGCTAGCTGAAAATTGCCTTGGCGATGAAGGTATCTCTGAACGTGGAGTTCGTTGCATTTCAATGGAGCAGTTGCTGTTTGCTTTGTCTGGAATTCTCATAAAGCTCAAATTCAAAACAGTGCGTTTCATGCCAAATACGCACAGAGTTACAAAGCAGGGTTTTCGTGCGAAACGGGTCTAATGGTGATGGTGTGTGAGATTAGTGTCGTGAGTGGAGTTGGTCTCACACAAGAAACATTGTGCCCTTTTGTGTTTAGTAAAAGCCTCATCCACATGCTGTGTTGTGTCCCTATAGCTAACATGTACTTGGTGCTGGAGCTGATGCCAGAGCCTTGCATTTCAAGGCTAGCTGAAAATTGCCTTGGCGATGGAAGGTATCTCTGAACGTGGAGTTCGTTGCATTTCAATGGAGCAGTTACAGCTTTGCTTTTTGTGGAATTCTCATAAAGCTCATTTTGAACACAGTGCGTTTTATGCCAAATACGCACAGAGTTACAAAGCAGGGTTTTCGTGCGAAACGGGTCTAATGGTGATGGTGTGTGAGGTTAGTGACCTGAGTGGAGTTGGTCTCACACAAGAAACTCTCTGCCCATTGATGTTGAGTAAAAGCCTCATCCACATGCTGTTTAGTCCATATAGCGAACATGTATTTAAAGCCGAAGTTGATGTAAGAGCCTTCCATTTCAAAGCTAACTGAAAATTGCCTTGGTGATGAAGTGTTCTCTGAACGTGGAGTTGGTTGCACTTCAATGGGGCAGTTACAGCTTTGCTTTGTGGTGTATACGCAATAAACCAGTTTTCACTGCAATGCGTTCTATGACCATTACACACACTGTGACGAAACTGTTTTTTCGTGCGAAACGGGTGTAATGGTGATGGTGTGTGAGGTTAGTGACCTGAGTGGAGTTGGTCACACACAAGAAACATTGTGCCCTTTTGTGTTGAATAAAGCCTCATCCACATGCTGTGTTGTGTCCGTATAGCTACCATGTACTTGGTGCTGGAGCTGATGCCAGAGCCTTGCATTTCAAGGCTAGCTGAAAATTGCCTTGGCGATGAAGGTATCTCTGAAGATGGATTTCGTAGCATTTCAATGGAGCAGTTACAGCTTTGCTTTTTGTGGAATTCTCATAAAGCTCAATTTGAACACAGTGCGTTTTATGCCAAATACGCACAGAGTTACAAAGCAGGGTTTTCGTGCGAAACGGGTCTAATGGTGTAAGTGTGTGAGGTTAGTGACTTGATTGGAGTTGGTCTCACACAAGAAACATTGTGCCCTTTCGTGTTGAAGAAAAGCTACATCCACATGCTGTGCTCTGTCCCTATAGCTCACATGTACTTGGTGCTGTAGCTGATGCCAGAGCCTTGCATTTCAAGGCTAGCTGAAAATTGCCTTGGCGATGAAGGTATCTCTGAACGTGGAGTTCGTTGCATTTCAATGGAGCAGTTACAGCTTTGCTTTTTGTTGAATTCTCATAAAGCTCAATTTCAACACAGTGCATTTCATGCCAAATACGTACAGAGTTACAAAGCAGGGTTTTCGTGCGAAACGGGTCTAATGGTGATGGTGTGTGAGGTTAGTGACCTGAGTGGAGTTGGTCTCACACAAGAAACTCTCTGCCCATTGATGTTGAGTAAAAGCCTCATCCACATGCTGTTTAGTCCGTATAGCGAACATGTATTTAAAGCCGAAGTTGATGTAAGAGCCTTCCATTTCAAAAATAACTGAAAATTGCCTTGGTGATGAAGTGTTCTCTGAACGTGGAGTTGCTTACACTTCAATGGGGCAGTTACAGATTTGCTTTGTGGTGTATACGCAATAAACCAGTTTTCACTGCAATGCGTTCTATGACCATTACACACACTGTGACGAAACTGTTTTTTCGTGCGAAACGGGTGTACTAGTGATGGTGTGTGAGGTTAGTGACCTGAGTGGAGCTGGTCACACACAAGAAACATTGTGCCCTTTTGTGTTGAATAAAGCCTCATCCACATGCTGTGTTGTGTCCGTATTTAAAGCTGAAGTTGATGGAAGAGACCTGCATTTCAAGGCTAGCTGAAAATTGCCTTGGCGATGAAGGTATCTCTGAACGTGGAGTTCGTTGCATTTCAATGGAGCAGTTGCTGTTTGCTTTGTCTGGAATCGTATAAAGCTCAATTTTCACACAGTGCGTTTTATGCCAAATACGCACAGAGTTACAAAGCAGGGTTTTCGTGCGAAACGGGTCTAATGGTGATGGTGTGTGAGATTAGTGTCGTGAGTGGAGTTGGTCTCACACAAGAAACATTGTGCCCTTTTGTGTTGAGTAAAAGCCTCATCCACATGCTGTGTTGTGTCCCTATAGCTACCATGTACTTGGTGCTGGAGCTGATGCCAGAGCCTTGCATTTCAAGGCTAGCTGAAAATTGCCTTGGCGATGAAGGTATCTCTGAACGTGAGTTCATTGCATTTCAATGGAGCAGTTACTGCTTTGCTTTGTCTGGAATCGCATAAAGCTCAATTTTCACAGTGCGTTTTATGGCAAATACAGAGTTACAAAGCAGGGTTTTCGTGCGAAAGGGGTCTAATTGTGATGGTGTGTGAGATTAGTGTCGTGAGTGGAGTTGGTCTCACACAAGAAACTCTCTGCCCATTGATGTTGAGTAAAAGCCTCATCCACATGCTCTTGTGTCCCTATAGCTAACATGTATTTAAAGCTGAAGTTGATGGAAGAGACCTGCATTTCTAGGCTAGCTGAAAATTGCCTTGGCGATGGAAGTATCTCTGAACGTGGAGTTCATTGCATTTCAATGGAGCAGTTACAGCTTTGCTTTGTCTGGAATTCTCATAAAGCTCAAATTCAAAACAGTGCGTTTTATGACAAATATGCACAGTGTGACCAAAAGGGTTTTCGTGCGAAACGGGTCTAATGGTGATGGTGTGTGAGGTTAGTGACCTGAGTGGAGTTGGTCTCACACAAGAAACTCTCTGCCCATTGATGTTGAGTAAAAGCCTCATCCACATGCTGTGTTGTGTCCGTATAGCTACCATGTATTTAAAGCTGAAGTTGATGGAAGAGACCTGCATTTCAAGGCTAGCTGAAAATTGCCTTGGCGATGAAGGCATCTCTGAACGTGGAGTTCATTGCATTTCAATGGAGCAGTTACTGCTTTGCTTTGTCTGGAATCGTATAAAGCTCAATTTTCACACAGTGCGTTTTATGTCAAATACGCACAGAGTTACAAAGCAGGGTTTTCGTGCGAAACGGGTCTAATGGTGATGGTGTGTGAGATTAGTGTCGTGAGTGGAGTTGGTCTCACACAAGAAACATTGTGCCCTTTTGTGTTTAGTAAAAGCCTCATCCACATGCTGTGTTGTGTCCCTATAGCTAACATGTACTTGGTGCTGGAGCTGATGCCAGAGCCTTGCATTTCAAGGCTAGCTGAAAATTGCCTTGGCGATGGAAGGTATCTCTGAACGTGGAGTTCGTCGCATTTCAATGGAGCAGTTACAGCTTTGCTTTTTGTGGAATTCTCATAAAGCTCAATTTGAACACAGTGCGTTTTATGCCAAATACGCACAGAGTTACAAAGCAGGGTTTTCGTGCGAAAGGGGTCTAATGGTGATGGTGTGTGAGGTTAGTGACCTGAGTGGAGTTGGTCTCACACAAGAAACTCTCTGCCCATTGATGTTGAGTAAAAGCCTCATCCACATGCTGTTTAGTCCATATAGCGAACATGTATTTAAAGCCGAAGTTGATGTAAGAGCCTTCCATTTCAAAGCTAACTGAAAATTGCCTTGGTGATGAAGTGTTCTCTGAACGTGGAGTTGGTTGCACTTCAATGGGGCAGTTACAGCTTTACTTTGTGGTGTATACGCAATAAACCAGTTTTCACTGCAATGCGTTCTATGACCATTACACACACTGTGACGAAACTGTTTTTTCGTGCGAAACGGGTGTAATGGTGATGGTGTGTGAGGTTAGTGACCTGAGTGGAGTTGGTCACACACAAGAAACATTGTGCCCTTTTGTGTTGAATAAAGCCTCATCCACATGCTGTGTTGTGTCCGTATTTAAAGCTGAAGTTGATGGAAGAGACCTGCATTTCAAGGCTAGCTGAAAATTGCCTTGGCGATGAAGGTACCTCTGAACGTGGAGTTCATTGCATTTCAATGGAGCAGTTACAGCTTTGCTTTGTCTGGAATTCTCATAAACCTCAAATTCAAAACAGTGCGATTTATGACTAATATGCACAATGTGACCAAAAGGGTTTTCGTGCGAAACGGGTGTAATGGTGATGGTGTGTGAGGTTAGCGACTTGAGTGGAGTTGGTCTCACACAAGAAACATTGTGCCTTTCGTTTTGAGTAACAGCCTCATCCACATGCTGTGCTGAGTCCCTATAGCTAACATGTACTTGGTGCTGGAGCAGATGCCAGAGCCTTGCATTTCAAGGCTAGCTGAAAATTGCCTTGGCGATGGAAGTATCTCTGAACATGGAGTTCGTTGCATTTCAATGGAGCAGTTGCAGCTTTGCTTTGTGTGGAATTCTCATAAAGCTCAATTTCAACACAGTGCGTTTTATGGCAAATATGCTCAGTGTTACGAAATAGGGTTTTCGTGCGAAACGGGTCTAATGGTGATGGTGTGTGAGGTTAGTGACCTGAGTGGAGTTGGTCTCACACAAGAAACTCTCTGCCCATTGATGTTGAGTAAAAGCCTCATCCACATGCTGTGTTGTGTCCGTATAGCTACCATGTATTTAAAGCTGAAGTTGATGGAAGAGACCTGCATTTCAAGGCTAGCTGAAAATTGCCTTGGCGATGAAGGTATCTCTGAACGTGGAGTTGCGTTGCATTTCAATGGAGCAGTTACAGCTTTGCTTTGTCTGGAATTCTCATAAAGCTCAAATTCAACACAGTGCGTTTTATGACTAATATGCACAGTGTGACCAAAAGGGTTTTCGTGCGAAACGGGTCTAATGGTGATGGTGTGTGAGGTTAGCGACTTGAGTGGAGTTGGTCTCACACAAGAAACATTGTGCCTTTCATTTTGAGTAACAGCCTCATCCACATGCTGTGCTGTGTCCCTATAGCTACCATGTACTTGGTGCGGGAGCAGATGCCAGAGCCTTGCATTTCAAGGCTAGCTGAAAATTGCCTTGGCGATGGAAGTATCTCTGAACATGGAGTTCGTTGCATTTCAATGGAGCAGTTGCAGCTTTGCTTTGTGTGGAATTCTCATAAAGCTCAATTTCAACAGAGTGCGTTTTATGGCAAATATGCTCAGTGTTACGAAACAGGGTTTTCGTGCGAAACGGGTCTAATGGTGATGGTGTGTGAGGTTAGTGACCTGAGTGGAGTTGGTCTCACACAAGAAACTCTCTGCCCATTGATGTTGAGTAACAGCCTCATCCACATGCTGTGCTGTGTCCCTATAGCTAACATGTACTTGGTGCTGGAGCAGATGCCAGAGCCTTGCATTTCAAGGCTAGCTGAAAATTGCCTTGGCGATGGAAGTATCTCTGAACGTGGAGTTCGTTGCATTTCAATGGAGCAGTTACTGGTTTGCTTTTTGTGTAATTCTCATAAAGCTCAATTTCAACACAGTGCGTTTTATGCCAAATACGCACAGAGTTACAAAGCAGGGTTTTCGTACGAAACGGGTCTAATGGTGATGGTGTGTGAGGTTAATGACCTGAGTGGAGTTGGTCTCACACAAGAAACATTGTGCCCATTGATGTTGAGTAAAAGCCTCCTCCACATGCTGTTTAGTCCATATAGCGAACATGTATTTAAAGCCGAAGTTCGTGTAAGAGCCTTCCATTTCAAAGCTAACTGAAAATTGCCTTGGTGATGAAGTGTTCTCTGAACGTGGAGTTGGTTGCATTTCAATGGGGCAGTTACAGCTTTGCTTTGTGGTGTATACGCAATAAACCAGTTTTCACTGCAATGCGTTCTATGACCATTACACACACTGTGACGAAACTGTTTTTTCGTGCGAAACGGGTGTAATGGTGATGGTGTGTGAGGTTAGTGACCTGAGTGGAGTTGGTCACACACAAGAAACATTGTGCCCTTTTGTGTTGAATAAAGCCTCATCCACATGCTGTGTTGTGTCCGTATTTAAAGCTGAAGTTGATGGAAGAGACCTGCATTTCAAGGCTAGCTGAAAATTGCCTTGGCGATGAAGGTATCTCTGAACGTGGAGTTCATTGCATTTCAATGGAGCAGTTACAGCTTTGCTTTGTCTGGAATTCTCATAAACCTCAAATTCAAAACAGTGTGATTTATGACTAATATGCACAGTGTGACCAAAAGGGTTTTCGTGCGAAACGGGTCTAATGGTGATGGTGTGTGAGGTTAGCGACTTGAGTGGAGTTGGTCTCACACAAGAAACATTGTGCCTTTCGTTTTGAGTAACAGCCTCATCCACATGCTGTGCTGAGTCCCTATAGCTAACATGTACTTGGTGCTGGAGCAGATGCCAGAGCCTTGCATTTCAAGGCTAGCTGAAAATTGCCTTGGCGATGGAAGTATCTCTGAACATGGAGTTCGTTGCATTTCAATGGAGCAGTTGCAGCTTTGCTTTGTGTGGAATTCTCATAAAGCTCAATTTCAACACAGTGCGTTTTATGGCAAATATGCTCAGTGTTACGAAATAGGGTTTTCGTGCGAAACGGGTCTAATGGTGATGGTGTGTGAGGTTAGTGACCTGAGTGGAGTTGGTCTCACACAAGAAACTCTCTGCCCATTGATGTTGAGTAAAAGCCTCATCCACATGCTGTGTTGTGTCCGTATAGCTACCATGTATTTAAAGCTGAAGTTGATGGAAGAGACCTGCATTTCAAGGCTAGCTGAAAATTGCCTTGGCGATGAAGGTATCTCTGAACGTGGAGTTGCGTTGCATTTCAATGGAGCAGTTACAGCTTTGCTTTGTCTGGAATTCTCATAAAGCTCAAATTCAAAACAGTGCGTTTTATGACTAATATGCACAGTGTGACCAAAAGGGTTTTCGTGCGAAACGGGTCTAATGGTGATGGTGTGTGAGGTTAGCGACTTGAGTGGAGTTGGTCTCACACAAGAAACATTGTGCCTTTCATTTTGAGTAACAGCCTCATCCACATGCTGTGCTGTGTCCCTATAGCTACCATGTACTTGGTGCGGGAGCAGATGCCAGAGCCTTGCATTTCAAGGCTAGCTGAAAATTGCCTTGGCGATGGAAGTATCTCTGAACATGGAGTTCATTGCATTTCAATGGAGCAGTTGCAGCTTTGCTTTGTGTGGAATTCTCATAAAGCTCAATTTCAACAGAGTGCGTTTTATGGCAAATATGCTCAGTGTTACGAAACAGGGTTTTCGTGCGAAACGGGTCTAATGGTGATGGTGTGTGAGGTTAGTGACCTGAGTGGAGTTGGTCTCACATAAGGAACATTGTGCCCTTTCGTGTTGAGTAAAAGCCTCATCCACATGCTGTGTTGTGTCCCTATAGCTAACATGAACTTGGTGCTGGAGCTGATGCCAGAACCTTGCATTTCAAGGCTAGCTGAAAATTGCCTTGGCGATGAAGGTATCTCTGAACGTGGAGTTCGTTGCATTTCAATGGAGCAGTTGCAGCTTTGCTTTGTGTGGAATTCTCATAAAGCTCAATTTCAACACAGTGCGTTTTATGGCAAATATGCTCAGTGTTATGAAACAGGGTTTTCGTGCGAAACGGATCTAATGGTGATGGTGTGTGAGGTTAGTGACCTGAGTGGAGTTGGTCTCACTCAAGAAACATGCGCCCTTTCATGTTGAGTAAAAGCCACATCCACATGTTGTTTTGCGTCCCTATAGCTAACATGTATTTAAAGAAGAAGTTGATGTAAGAGCCTTGCATTTCAAAGCACTCAAAAGGCACTAAGCATAGTGTGTGAAAACTGAGTTTCCTTGAGAGCTGCTTGGAAGCCTGATGGTGTGTGAAGTTAGTGAGCCAAATGGAGTTGTTCTCCCACAAGAACCACTCGGCTGATCCTTCTTCACTATGCCCTTCACCAACATGCAGTGTTTCCTTGATTGAATTAGCTCTCACACCAATACTTGCGTCTAGAGCCTTTGCATTGAGGGCTATCTGAAAACGGCAGTGGCGCTGAAGTTGCCTGTGAATGTGCAGTTGGTGGTATGTGAAATCCGCAAGTGGAGCATTCGTTCGTGTGGGATGCTCACCAACCTTCATTTCAGTCCTAGGTACTCAAAGGGTAGTAAGCATAGAGTGTGAAAACTGAGTTTCCTTGAGAGCTGCTTGGAAGCCTGATGGTGTGTGAAGTTAGTGAGCCAAATGGAGTTGTTCTCCCACAAGAACCACTCGGCTGATCCTTCTTCAATATGCCCTTCACCAACATGCAGTGTTTCCTTGATTGAATTAGCTCTCACACCAATATTTGCGTCTAGAGCCTTTGCATTGAGGGCTATCTGAAAACGGCTGTGGCGCTGAAGTTGCCTGTGAATGTGGAGTTGGTGGCATGTGAAACCCGCATGTGGAGCATTCGTTTGTGTGGGATGCTCTACCAGGTTCATTCGTAGATAATGCACTCAAAAGGCACTAAGCATAGAGTGTGAAAACTGAGTTTCCTTGAGAGCTGATTGGAAGCCTGATGGTGTGTGAAGTTAGTGAGCCAAAGAACCATTTGGAAGCCTGATGGTGTGTGAAGTTAGTGAGCCAAATGGAGTTGTTCTCACACAAGAACCACTCGGCTGATCCTTCTTCAATATGCCCTTCACCAACATGCAGTGTTTCCTTGATTGAATTAGCTCTCACACCAATATTTGCGTCTAGAGTCTTTGCATTGAGGGCTATCTGAAAACTGCTGTGGCGCTGAAGTTGCCTGTCAATGTGGAGTTGGTGGCATGTGAAACCCGCATGTGGAGCATTCGTTTGTGTGGGATGCTCTACCAGGTTCATTCCTAGATAATGCACTCAAAGGGCACTAAGCATAGAGTGTGAAAACTGAGTTTCCTTGAGAGCTGCTTGGAAGCCTGATGGTGTGTGAAGTTAGTGAGCCAAATGGAGTTGTTCTCCCACAAGAACCACTCGGCTGATCCTTCTTCAATATGCCCTTCACCAACATGCAGTGTTTCCTTGATTGAATTAGCTCTCACACCAATATTTGCGTCTAGAGCCTTTGCATTGAGGGCTATCTGAAAACGGCTGTGGCGCTGAAGTTGCCTGTGAATGTGGAGTTGGTGGCATGTGAAACCCGCATGTGGAGCATTCGTTTGTGTGGGATGCTCTACCAGCTTCATTTCAGTCCTAGGTACTCAAAGGGCACTAAGCATAGAGTGTGAAAACTGAGTTTCCTTGAGAGCTGCTTGGAAGCCTGATGGTGTGTGAAGTTAGTGAGCCAAAGAACCATTTGGAAGCCTGATGGTGTGTGAAGTTAGTGAGCCAAATGGAGTTGTTCTCACACAAGAACCACTCGGCTGATCCTTCTTCAATATGCCCTTCACCAACATGCAGTGTTTCCTTGATTGAATTAGCTCTCACACCAATATTTGCGTCTAGAGTCTTTGCATTGAGGGCTATCTGAAAACTGCTGTGGCGCTGAAGTTGCCTGAGAATGTGGAGTTGGTGGCATGTGAAACCCGCATGTGGAGAATTCGTTTGTGTGGGATGCTCTACCAGGTTCATTCCTAGATAATGCACTCAAAAGGCACTAAGCATAGAGTGTGAAAACTGAGTTTCCTTGAGAGCTGATTGGAAGCCTGATGGTGTGTGAAGTTAGTGAGCCAAAGAACCATTTGGAAGCCTGATGGTGTGTGAAGTTAGTGAGCCAAATGGAGTTGTTCTCCCACAAGAACCACTCGGCTGATCCTTCTTCAATATGCCCTTCACCAACATGCAGTGTTTCCTTGATTGAATTAGCTCTCACACCAATATTTGCGTCTAGAGCCTTTGCATTGAGGGCTATCTGAAAACGGCAGTGGCGGTGAAGTTGCCTGAGAATGTGGAGTTGATGGCATGTGAAACCCGCATGTGGAGCATTCGTTTTTGTGGGATGCTCTTCCAGGTTCATTCCTAGATAATGCACTCAAAGGGCTCTAAGCATAGAGTGTGAAAACTGAGTTTCTTTGAGAGCTGCTTGTAAGCCTGATGGTGTGTGAAGTTAGTGAGCCAAATGGAGTTGTTCTCCCACAAGAACCACTCGGCTGATCCTTCTTCAATATGCCCTTCACCAACATGCAGTGTTTCCTTGATTGAATTAGCTCTCACACCAATATTTGCGTCTAGAGCCTTTGCATTGAGGGCTATCTGAAAACGGCTGTGGCGCTGAAGTTGCGTGAGAATGTGGAGTTGGTGGCATGTGAAACCCGCATGTGGAGCATTCGTTTGTTTGGGATGCTCTACCAGGTTCATTCCTAGATAATGCACTCAAAGGGCACTAAGCATAGAGTGTGAAAACTGAGTTTCCTTGAGAGCTGCTTGGAAGCCTGATGGTGTGTGAAGTTAGTGAGCCAAATGGAGTTGTTCTCCCACAAGAACCACTCGGCTGATCCTTCTTCAATATGCCCTTCACCAACATGCAGTGTTTCCTTGATTGAATTAGCTCTCACACCAATATTTGCGTCTAGAGTCTTTGCATTGAGGGCTATCTGAAAACTGCTGTGGCGCTGAAGTTGCCTGTCAATGTGGAGTTGGTGGCATGTGAAACCCGCATGTGGAGAATTCGTTTGTGTGGGATGCTCTACCAGGTTCATTCCTAGATAATGCACTCAAAGGGCACTAAGCATAGAGTGTGAAAACTGAGTTTCCTTGAGAGCTGCTTGGAAGCCTGATGGTGTGTGAAGTTAGTGAGCCAAATGGAGTTGTTCTCCCACAAGAACCACTCGGCTGATGCTTCTTCAATATGCCCTTCACCAACATGCAGTGTTTCCTTGATTGAATTAGCTCTCACACCAATATTTGCGTCTAGAGCCTTTGCATTGAGGGCTATCTGAAAACTGCTGTGGCGCTGATGTTGCCTGTGAATGTGGAGTTGGTGGCATGTGAAACCCGCATGTGGAGCATTCGTTTGTGTGGGATGCTCTACCAGCTTCATTTCAGTCCTAGGTACTCAAAGGGCACTAAGCATAGAGTGTGAAAACTGAGTTTCCTTGAGAGCTGCTTGGAAGCCTGATGGTGTGTGAAGTTAGTGAGCCAAATGGAGTTGTTCTCCCACAAGAACCACTCGGCTGATCCTTCTTCAATATGCCCTTCACCAACATGCAGTGTTTCCTTGATTGAATTAGCTCTCACACCAATATTTGCGTCTAGAGCCTTTGCATTGAGGGCTATCTGAAAACGGCTGTGGCGCTGAAGTTGCCTGAGAAAGTGGAGTTGGTGGCATGTGAAACCCGCATGTGGAAGCATTCGTTTGTGTGGGATGCTCTACCAGGTTCATTCCTAGATAATGCACTCAAAGGGCACTAAGCATAGAGTGTGAAAACTGAGTTTCTTTCAGAGCTGCTTGGAAGCCTGATGGTGTGTGAAGTTAGTGAGCCAAATGGAGTTGTTCTCCCACAAGAACCACTCGGCTGATCCTTCTTCAATATGCCCTTCACCAACATGCAGTGTTTCCTTGATTGAATTAGCCTTCACACAAATATTTGCGTCTAGAGCCTTTGCATTGAGGGCTATCTGAAAACGGCTGTGGCGCTGAAGTTGCGTGAGAATGTGGAGTTGGTGGCATGTGAAACCCGCATGTGGAGCATTCGTTTGTGTGGGATGCTCTACCAGGTTCATTCCTAGATAATGCACTCAAAGGGCACTAAGCATAGAGTGTGAAAACTGAGTTTCCTTGAGAGCTGCTTGGAAGCCTGATGGTGTGTGAAGTTAGTGAGCCAAAGAACCATTTGGAAGCGTGATGGTGTGTGAAGTTAGTGAGCCAAATGGAGTTGTTCTCCCACAATAACCATTCGGCTGATCCTTCTTCAATATGCCCTTCACCAACATGCAGTGTTTCCTTGATTGAATTAGCTCTCACACCAATATTTGCGTCTAGAGCCTTTGCATTGAGGGCTATCTGAAAACGGCTGTGGCGCTGAAGTTGCCTGTGAATGTGGAGTTGGTGGCATGTGAAACCCGCATGTGGAGCATTCGTTTGTGTGGGATGCTCTGCCAGGTTCATTCCTAGATAATGCACTCAAAGGGCTCTAAGCATAGAGTGTGAAAACTGAGTTTCCTTGAGAGCTGCTTGGAAGCGTGATGGTGTGTGAAGTTAGTGAGCCAAATGGAGTTGTTCTCCCACAAGAACCACTCGGCTGATCCTTCTTCAATATGCCCTTCACCAACATGCAGTGTTTCCTTGATTGAATTAGCTCTCACACCAATATTTGCGTCTAGAGCCTTTGCATTGAGGGCTATCTGAAAACGGCTGTGGCGCTGAAGTTGCCTGAGAATGTGGAGTTGGTGGCATGTGAAACCCGCATGTGGAGAATTCGTTTGTGTGGGATGCTCTACCAGGTTCATTCCTAGATAATGCACTCAAAGGGCACTAAGCATAGAGTGTGAAAACTGAGTTTCCTTGAGAGCTGCTTGGAAGCCTGATGGTGTGTGAAGTTAGTGAGCCAAAGAACCATTTGGAAGCCTGATGGTGTGTGAAGTTAGTGAGCCAAATGGAGTTGTTCTCCCACAAGAACCATTCGGCTGATCCTTCTTCAATATGCCCTTCACCAACATGCAGTGTTTCCTTGATTGAATTAGCTCTCACACCAATATTTGCGTCTAGAGCCTTTGCATTGAGGGCTATCTGAAAACGGCTGTGGCGCTGAAGTTGCCTGTGAATGTGGAGTTGGTGGCATGTGAAACCCGCATGTGGAGCATTCGTTTGTGTGGGATGCTCTGCCAGGTTCATTCCTAGATAATGCACTCAAAGGGCTCTAAGCATAGAGTGTGAAAACTGAGTTTCCTTGAGAGCTGCTTGGAAGCGTGATGGTGTGTGAAGTTAGTGAGCCAAATGGAGTTGTTCTCCCACAAGAACCACTCGGCTGATCCTTCTTCAATATGCCCTTCACCAACATGCAGTGTTTCCTTGATTGAATTAGCTCTCACACCAATATTTGCGTCTAGAGCCTTTGCATTGAGGGCTATCTGAAAACGGCAGTGGCGCTGAAGTTGCCTGTCAATGTGGAGTTGGTGGCATGTGAAACCCGCATGTGGAGCATTCGTTTGTGTGGGATGCTCTACCAGGTTCATTCCTAGATAATGCACTCAAAGGGCACTAAGCATAGAGTGTGAAAACTGAGTTTCCTTGAGAGCTGCTTGGAAGCCTGATGGTGTGTGAAGTTAGTGAGCCAAAGAACCATTTGGAAGCCTGATGGTGTGTGAAGTTAGTGAGCCAAATGGAGTTGTTCTCCCACAAGAACCACTCAGCTGATCCTTCTTCAATATGCCCTTCACCAACATGCAGTGTTTCCTTGATTGAATTAGCTCTCACACAAATATTTGCGTCTAGAGCCTTTGCATTGAGGGCTATCTCAAAACGGCTGTGGCGCTGAAGTTGCCTGTGAATGTGGAGTTGAGGGCATGTGAAACCCGCATGTGGAGCATTCGTTTTTGTGGGATGCTCTTCCAGGTTCATGCCTAGATAATGCACTCAAAGGGCTCTAAGCATAGAGTGTGAAAACTGAGTTTCTTTCAGAGCTGCTTGGAAGCCTGATGGTGTGTGAAGTTAGTGAGCCAAATGGAGTTGTTCTCCCACAAGAACCACTCGGCTGATCCTTCTTCAATATGCCCTTCATCAACATGCAGTGTTTCCTTGATTGAATTAGCTCTCACACCAATATTTGCGTCTAGAGCCTTTGCATTGAGGGCTATCTGAAAACGGCAGTGGCGCTGAAGTTGCCTGTGAATGTGGAGTTGGTGGCATGTGAAACCCGCATGTGGAGCATTCGTTTGTGTGGGATGCTCTACCAGGTTCATTCCTAGATAATGCACTCAAAGGGCACTAAGCATAGAGTGTGAAAACTGAGTTTCCTTGAGAGCTGCTTGGAAGCGTGATGGTGTGTGAAGTTAGTGAGCCAAATGGAGTTGTTCTCCCACAAGAACCACTCGGCTGATCCTTCTTCAATATGCCCTTCACCAACATGCAGTGTTTCCTTGATTGAATTAGCTCTCACACCAATATTTGAGTCTAGAGCCTTTGCATTGAGGGCTATCTGAAAACGGCTGTGGCGCTGAAGTTGCCTGTGAATGTGGAGTTGGTGGCATGTGAAACCCGCATGTGGAGCATTCGTTTGTGTGGGATGCTCTACCAGGTTCATTCCTAGATAATGCACTCAAAGGGCACTAAGCATAGAGTGTGAAAACTGAGTTTCCTTGAGAGCTGCTTGGAAGCCTGATGGTGTGTGAAGTTAGTGAGCCAAATGGAGTTGTTCTCCCACAAGAACCACTCGGCTGATCCTTCTTCAATATGACCTTCACCAACATGCAGTGTTTCCTTGATTGAATTAGCTCTCACACCAATATTTGCGTCTAGAGCCTTTGCATTGAGGGCTATCTGAAAACGGCTGTGGCGCTGAAGTTGCCTGTGAATGTGGAGTTGGTGGCATGTGAAACCCGCATGTGGAGCATTCGTTTGTGTGGGATGCTCTACCAGGTTCATTCCTAGATAATGCACTCAAAGGGCACTAAGCATAGAGTGTGAAAACTGAGTTTCCTTGAGAGCTGCTTGGAAGCGTGATGGTGTGTGAAGTTAGTGAGCCAAATGGAGTTGTTCTCCCACAAGAACCACTCGGCTGATCCTTCTTCAATATGCCCTTCACCAACATGCAGTGTTTCCTTGATTGAATTAGCTCTCACACCAATATTTGAGTCTAGAGCCTTTGCATTGAGGGCTATCTGAAAACGGCAGTGGCGCTGAAGTTGCCTGTGAATGTGGAGTTGGTGGCATGTGAAACCCGCATGTGGAGCATTCGTTTGTGTGGGATGCTCTACCAGGTTCATTCCTAGATAATGCACTCAAAGGGCACTAAGCATAGAGTGTGAAAACTGAGTTTCCTTGAGAGCTGCTTGGAAGCCTGATGGTGTGTGAAGTTAGTGAGCCAAATGGAGTTGTTCTCCCACAAGAACCACTCGGCTGATCCTTCTTCAATATGCCCTTCACCAACATGCAGTGTTTCCTTGATTGAATTAGCTCTCACACCAATATTTGCGTCTAGAGCCTTTGCATTGAGGGCTATGTGAAAACTGCTGTGGCGCTGAAGTTGCGTGAGAATGTGGAGTTGGTGGCATGTGAAACCCGCATGTGGAGCATTCGTTTGTGTGGGATGCTCTACCAGGTTCATTCCTAGATAATGCACACAAAGGGCACTAAGCATAGAGTGTGAAAACTGAGTTTCCTTGAGAGCTGCTTGGAAGCCTGATGGTGTGTGAAGTTAGTGAGCCAAAGAACCATTTGGAAGCGTGATGGTGTGTGAAGTTAGTGAGCCAAATGGAGTTGTTCTCCCACAAGAACCACTCGGCTGATCCTTCTTCAATATGCACTTCACCAACATGCAGTGTTTCCTTGATTGAATTAGCTCTCACACCAATATTTGCGTCTAGAGCCTTTGCATTGAGGGCTATCTGAAAACGGCTGTGGCGCTGAAGTTGCCTGTGAATGTGGAGTTGGTGGCATGTGAAACCCGCATGTGGAGCATTCGTTTGTGTGGGATGCTCTACCAGGTTCATTCCTAGATAATGCACTCAAAGGGCACTAAGCATAGAGTGTGAAAACTGAGTTTCCTTGAGAGCTGCTTGGAAGCCTGATGGTGTGTGAAGTTAGTGAGCCAAATGGAGTTGTTCTCCCACAAGAACCACTCGGCTGATCCTTCTTCAATATGCCCTTCACCAACATGCAGTGTTTCCTTGATTGAATTAGCTCTCACACCAATATTTGCGTCTAGAGCCTTTGCATTGAGGGCTATCTGAAAACGGCTGTGGCGCTGAAGTTGCCTGTGAATGTGGAGTTGGTGGCATGTGAAACCCGCATGTGCAGCATTCGTTTGTGTGGGATGCTCTACCAGCTTCATTTCAGTCCTAGGTACTCAAAGGGCACTAAGCATAGAGTGTTAAAACTGAGTTTCCTTGAGAGCTGCTTGGAAGCCTGATGGTGTGTGAAGTTAGTGAGCCAAATGGAGTTGTTCTCCCACAAGAACCACTCGGCTGATCCTTCTTCAATATGCCCTTCACCAACATGCAGTGTTTCCTTGATTGAATTAGCTCTCACACCAATATTTGCGTCTAGAGCCTTTGCATTGAGGGCTATCTGAAAACGGCTGTGGCGCTGAAGTTGCCTGTGAATGTGGAGTTGGGGGCATGTGAAACCCGCATGTGGAGCATTCGTTTGTGTGGGATGCTCTACCAGGTTCATTCCTAGATAATGCACTCCAAGGGCACTAAGCATAGAGTGTGAAAACTGAGTTTCCTTGAGAGCTGCTTGGAAGCCTGATGGTGTGTGAAGTTAGTGAGCCAAATGGAGTTGTTCTCCCACAAGAACCACTCGGCTGATCCTTCTTCAATATGCCCTTCACCAACATGCAGTGTTTCCTTGATTGAATTAGCTCTCACACCAATATTTGCGTCTAGAGCCTTTGCATTGAGGGCTATCTGAAAACGGCTGTGGCGCTGAAGTTGCCTGTGAATGTCTAGTTGATGGCATGTGAAACCCGCATGTGGAGCATTCGTTTGTGTGGGATGCTCTTCCAGGTTCATTCCTAGATAATGCACTCAAAGGGCTCTAAGCATAGAGTGTGAAAACTGAGTTTCCTTGAGAGCTGCTTGGAAGCCTGATGGTGTGTGAAGTTAGTGAGCCAAATGGAGTTGTTCTCCCACAAGAACCACTCGGCTGATCCTTCTTCAATATGCCCTTCACCAACATGCAGTGTTTCCTTGATTGAATTAGCTCTCACACCAATATTTGCGTCTAGAGCCTTTGCATTGAGGGCTATCTGAAAACGGCTGTGGCGCTGAAGTTGCCTGTGAATGTGGAGTTGGTGGCATGTGAAACCCGCATGTGGAGCATTCGTTTGTGTGGGATGCTCTACCAGGTTCATTCCTAGATAATGCACTCAAAGGGCACTAAGCATAGAGTGTTCAAACTGAGTTTCCTTGAGAGCTGCTTGGAAGCCTGATGGTGTGTGAAGTTAGTGAGCCAAAGAACCATTTGGAAGCGTGATGGTGTGTGAAGTTAGTGAGCCAAATGGAGTTGTTCTCACACAAGAACCACTCGGCTGATCCTTCTTCAATATGCCCTTCACCAACATGCAGTGTTTCCTTGATTGAATTAGCTCTCACACCAATATTTGCGTCTAGAGCCTTTGCATTGAGGGCTATCTGAAAACGGCTGTGGCGCTGAAGTTGCCTGAGAATGTGGAGTTGGTGGCATGTGAACCCCGCATGTGGAGCATTCGTTTTTGTGGGATGCTCTTCCAGGTTCATTCCTAGATAATGCACTCAAAGGGCACTAAGCATAGAGTGTGAAAACTGAGTTTCCTTGAGAGCTGCTTGGAAGCCTGATGGTGTGTGAAGTTAGTGAGCCAAATGGAGTTGTTCTCCCACAAGAACCACTCGGCTGATCCTTCTTCAATATGCCCTTCACCAACATGCAGTGTTTCCTTGATTGAATTAGCTCTCACACCAATATTTGCGTCTAGAGCCTTTGCATTGAGGGCTATCTGAAAACGGCTGTGGCGCTGAAGTTGCCTGAGAATGTGGAGTTGGTGGCATGTGAAACCCGCATGTGGAGCATTCGTTTGTGTGGGATGCTCTACCAGCTTCATTTCAGTCCTAGGTACTCAAAGGGCACTAAGCATAGAGTGTGAATATTGAGTTTCCTTGAGAGCTGCTTGGAAGCCTGATGGTGTGTGAAGTTAGTGAGCCAAATGGAGTTGTTCTCCCACAAGAACCACTCGGCTGATCCTTCTTCAATATGCCCTTCACCAACATGCAGTGTTTCCTTGATTGAATTAGCTCTCACACCAATATTTGCGTCTAGAGCCTTTGCATTGAGGGCTATGTGAATACTGCTGTGGTGCTGAAGTTGCGTGAGAATGTGGAGTTGGTGGCATGTGAAACCCGCATGTGGAGCATTCGTTTGTGTGGGATGCTCTACCAGGTTCATTCCTAGATAATGCACTCAAAGGGCACTAAGCATAGAGTGTGAAAACTGAGTTTCCTTGAGAGCTGCTTGGAAGCCTGAAGGTGTGTGAAGTTAGTGAGCCAAAGAACCATTTGGAAGCGTGATGGTGTGTGAAGTTAGTGAGCCAAATGGATTTGTTCTCCCACAAGAACCACTCGGCTGATCCTTCTTCAATATGCCCTTCACCAACATGCAGTGTTTCCTTGATTGAATTAGCTCTCACACCAATATTTGCGTCTAGAGCCTTTGCATTGAGGGCTATCTGAAAACGGCTGTGGCGCTGAAGTTGCCTGAGAATGTGGAGTTGATGGCATGTGAAACCCGCATGTGGAGCATTCGTTTTTGTGGGATGCTCTTCCAGGTTCATTCCTAGATAATGCACTCAAAGGGCTCTAAGCATAGAGTGTGAAAACTGAGTTTCCTTGAGAGCTGCTTGGAAGCCTGATGGTGTGTGAAGTTAGTGAGCCAAATGGAGTTGTTCTCCCACAAGAACCACTCGGCTGATCCTTCTTCAATATGCCCTTCACCAACATGCAGTGTTTCCTTGATTGAATTAGCTCTCACACCAATATTTGCGTCTAGAGCCTTTGCATTGAGGGCTATCTGAAAACGGCTGTGGCGCTGAAGTTGCCTGTGAATGTGGAGTTGGTGGCATGTGAAACCCGCATGTGGAGCATTCGTTTGTGTGGGATGCTCGACCAGGTTCATTCCTAGATAATGCACTCAAAGGGCACTAAGCATAGAGTGTGAAAACTGAGTTTCCTTGAGAGCTGCTTGGAAGCCTGATGGTGTGTGAAGTTAGTGAGCCAAAGAACCATTTGGAAGCCTGATGGTGTGTGAAGTTAGTGAGCCAAATGGAGTTGTTCTCCCACAAGAACCACTCGGCTGATCCTTCTTCAATATGCCCTTCACCAACATGCAGTGTTTCCTTGATTGAATTAGCTCTCACACCAATATTTGCGTCTAGAGCCTTTGCATTGAGGGCTATCTGAAAACGGCTGTGGCGCTGAAGTTGCCTGAGAATGTGGAGTTGATGGCATGTGAAACCCGCATGTGGAGCATTCGTTTTTGTGGGATGCTCTTCCAGGTTCATTCCTAGATAATGCACTCAAAGGGCTCTAAGCATAGAGTGTGAAAACTGAGTTTCCTTGAGAGCTGCATGGAAGCCTGATGGTGTGTGAAGTTAGTGAGCCAAATGGAGTTGTTCTCCCACAAGAACCACTCGGCTGATCCTTCTTCAATATGCCCTTCACCAACATGCAGTGTTTCCTTGATTGAATTAGCTCTCACACCAATATTTGCGTCTAGAGCCTTTGCATTGAGGGCTATCTGAAAACGGCTGTGGCGCTGAAGTTGCCTGTGAATGTGGAGTTGGTGGCATGTGAAACCCGCATGTGGAGAATTCGTTTGTGTGGGATGCTCTACCAGGTTCATTCCTAGATAATGCACTCAAAGGGCACTAAGCATAGAGTGTGAAAACTGAGTTTCCTTGAGAGCTGCTTGGAAGCCTGATGGTGTGTGAAGTTAGTGAGCCAAATGGAGTTGTTCTCCCACAAGAACCACTCGGCTGATCCTTCTTCAATATGCCCTTCACCAACATGCAGTGTTTCCTTGATTGAATTAGCTCTCACACCAATATTTGCGTCTAGAGCCTTTGCATTGAGGGCTATCTGAAAACGGCTGTGGCGCTGAAGTTGCCTGTGAATGTGGAGTTGGTGGCATGTGAAACCCGCATGTGGAGCATTCGTTTGTGTGGGATGCTCGACCAGGTTCATTCCTAGATAATGCACTCAAAGGGCACTAAGCATAGAGTGTGAAAACTGAGTTTCCTTGAGAGCTGCTTGGAAGCCTGATGGTGTGTGTAGTTAGTGAGCCAAATGGAGTTGTTCTCCCACAAGAACCACTCGGCTGATCCTTCTTCAATATGCCCTTCACCAACATGCAGTGTTTCCTTGATTGAATTAGCTCTCACACCAATATTTACGTCTAGAGCCTTTGCATTGAGGGCTATCTGAAAACGGCTGTGGCGCTGAAGTTGCCTGTGAATGTGGAGTTGGTGGCATGTGAAACCCGCATGTGGAGCATTCGTTTGTGTGGGATGCTCTTCCAGGTTCATTCCTAGATAATGCACTCAAAGGGCTCTAAGCATAGAGTGTGAAAACTGAGTTTCCTTGAGAGCTGCTTGGAAGCCTGATGGTGTGTGAAGTTAGTGAGCCAAATGGAGTTGTTCTCCCACAAGAACCACTCGGCTGATCCTTCTTCAATATGCCCTTCACCAACATGCAGTGTTTCCTTGATTGAATTAGCTCTCACACCAATATTTGCGTCTAGAGCCTTTGCATTGAGGGCTATCTGAAAACGGCTGTGGCGCTGAAGTTGCCTGTGAATTTGGAGTTGGTGGCATGTGAAACCCGCATGTGGAGCATTCGTTTGTGTGGGATGCTCTTCCAGGTTCATTCCTAGATAATGCACTCAAAGGGCTCTAAGCATAGAGTGTGAAAACTGAGTTTCCTTGAGAGCTGCTTGGAAGCCTGATGGTGTGTGAAGTTAGTGAGCCAAATGGAGTTGTTCTCCCACAAGAACCACTCGGCTGATCCTTCTTCAATATGCCCTTCACCAACATGCAGTGTTTCCTTGATTGAATTAGCTCTCACACCAATATTTGCGTCTAGAGCCTTTGCATTGAGGGCTATCTGAAAACGGCTGTGGCGCTGAAGTTGCCTGTGAATGTGGAGTTGGTGGCATGTGAAACCCGCATGTGGAGCATTCGTTTGTGTGGGATGCTCTACCAGGTTCATTCCTAGATAATGCACTCAAAGGGCACTAAGCATAGAGTGTGAAAACTGAGTTTCCTTGAGAGCTGCTTGGAAGCCTGATAGTGTGTGAAGTTAGTGAGCCAAATGGAGTTGTTCTCCCACAAGAACCACTCGGCTGATCCTTCTTCAATATGCCCTTCACCAACATGCAGTGTTTCCTTGATTGAATTAGCTCTCACACCAATATTTGCGTCTAGAGCCTTTGCATTGAGGGCTATCTGAAAACGGCTGTGGCGCTGAAGTTGCCTGAGAATGTGGAGTTGATGGCATGTGAAACCCGCATGTGGAGCATTCGTTTGTGTGGGATGCTCTACCAGGTTCATTCCTAGATAATGCACTCAAAGGGCTCTAAGCATAGAGTGTGAAAACTGAGTTTCCTTGAGAGCTGCTTGGAAGCCTGATGGTGTGTGAAGTTAGTGAGCCAAATGGAGTTGTTCTCCCACAAGAACCACTCGGCTGATCCTTCTTCAATATGCCCTTCACCAACATGCAGTGTTTCCTTGATTGAATTAGCTCTCACACCAATATTTGCGTCTAGAGCCTTTGCATTGAGGGCTATCTGAAAACGGCTGTGGCGCTGAAGTTGCCTGTGAATGTGGAGTTGGTGGCATGTGAAACCCGCATGTGGAGCATTCGTTTGTGTGGGATGCTCTACCAGGTTCATTCCTAGATAATGCACTCAAAGGGCACTAAGCATAGAGTGTGAAAACTGAGTTTCCTTGAGAGCTGCTTGGAAGCCTGATGGTGTGTGAAGTTAGTGAGCCAAATGGAGTTGTTCTCCCACAAGAACCACTCGGCTGATCCTTCTTCAATATGACCTTCACCAACATGCAGTGTTTCCTTGATTGAATTAGCTCTCACACCAATATTTGCGTCTAGAGCCTTTGCATTGAGGCCTATCTGAAAACGGCTGTGGCGCTGAAGTTGCCTGTGAATGTGGAGTTGGTGGCATGTGAAACCCGCATGTGGAGCATTCGTTTGTGTGGGATGCTCTACCAGCTTCATTTCAGTCCTAGGTACTCAAAGGGCACTAAGCATAGAGTGTGAAAACTGAGTTTCCTTGAGAGCTGCTTGGAAGCCTGATGGTGTGTGAAGTTAGTGAGCCAAATGGAGCTGTTCTCACACAAGAACCACTCGGCTGATCCTTCTTCAATATGCCCTTCACCAACATGCAGTGTTTCCTTGATTGAATTAGCTCTCACACCAATATTTGCGTCTAGAGCCTTTGCATTGTGGTCTATCTGAAAACGGCTGTGGCGCTGAAGTTGCCTGAGAATGTGGAGTTGGTGGCATGTGAAACCCGCATGTGGAGCATTCGTTTTTGTGGGATGCTCTACCAGGTTCATTCCTAGATAATGCACTCAAAGGGCTCTAAGCATAGAGTGTGAAAACTGAGTTTCCTTGAGAGCTGCTTGGAAGCCTGATGGTGTGTGAAGTTAGTGAGCCAAATGGAGTTGTTCTCCCACAAGAACCACTCGGCTGATCCTTCTTCAATATGCCCTTCACCAACATGCAGTGTTTCCTTGATTGAATTAGCCTTCACACAAATATTTGCGTCTAGAGCCTTTGCATTGAGGGCTATCTGAAAACGGCTGTGGCGCTGAAGTTGCCTGTGAATGTGGAGTTGGTGGCATGTGAAACCCGCATGTGGAGCATTCGTTTGTGTGGGATGCTCTACCAGGTTCATTCCTAGATAATGCACTCAAAGGGCACTAAGCATAGAGTGTGAAAACTGAGTTTCCTTGAGAGCTGCTTGGAAGCCTGATGGTGTGTGAAGTTAGTGAGCCAAATGGCGTTGTTCTCCCACAAGAACCACTCGGCTGATCCTTCTTCAATATGCCCATCACCAACATGCAGTGTTTCCTTGATTGAATTAGCTCTCACACCAATATTTGCGTCTAGAGTCTTTGCATTGAGGGCTATCTGAAAACGGCTGTGGCGCTGAAGTTGCCTGTGAATGTGGAGTTGGTGGCATGTGAAACCCGCATGTGGAGCATTCGTTTGTGTGGGATGCTCTACCAGCTTCATTTCAGTCCTAGGTACTCAAAGGGCACTAAGCATAGAGTGTGAAAACTGAGTTTCCATGAGAGCTGCTTGGAAGCCTGATGGTGTGTGAAGTTAGTGAGCCAAATGGAGTTGTTCTCCCGCAAGAACCACTCGGCTGATCCTTCTTCAATATGCCCTTCACCAACATGCAGTGTTTCCTTGATTGAATTAGCTCTCACACCAATATTTGCGTCTAGAGTCTTTGCATTGAGGGCTATCTGAAAACGGCTGTGGCGCTGAAGTTGCGTGAGAATGTGGAGTTGGTGACATGTGAAACCCGCATGTGGAGCATTCGTTTGTGTGGGATGCTGTACCAGGTTCATTCCTAGATAATGCACTCAAAAGGCACAAAGCATAGAGTGTGAAAACTGAGTTTCCTTGAGAGCTGCTTGGAAGCCTGATGGTGTGTGAAGTTAGTGAGCCAAAGAACCATTTGGAATCCTGATGGTGTGTGACGTTAGTGAGCCAAATGGAGTTGTTCTCCCACAAGAACCACTCGGCTGATCCTTCTTCAATATGCCCTTCACCAACATGCAGTGTTTCCTTGATTGAATTAGCTCTAACACCAATATTTGCGTCTAGAGCCTTTGCATTGAGGGCTATCTGAAAACGGCTGTGGCGCTGAAGTTGCCTTTGAATGTGGAGTTGGTGGCATGTGAAACCCGCATGTGGAGCATTCGTTTGTGTGGGATGCTCTACCAGGTTCATTCCTAGATAATGCACTCAAAGGGCACTAAGCATAGAGTGTGAAAACTGAGTTTAATTGAGAGCTGCTTGGAAGCCTGATGGTGTGTGAAGTTAGTGAGCCAAAAGGAGTTGTTCTCCCAGAAGAACCACTCGGCTGATCCTTCTTCAATATGCCCTTCACCAACATGCAGTGTTTCCTTGATTGAATTAGCTCTCACACCAATATTTGCGTCTAGAGCCTTTGCATTGAGGGCTATCTGAAAACGGCTGTGGCGCTGAAGTTGCGTGAGAATGTGGAGTTGGTGGCATGTGAAACCCGCATGTGGAGCATTCGTTTGTGTGGGATGCTCTACCAGGTTCATTCCTAGATAATGCACTCAAAGGGCACTAAGCATAGAGTGTGAAAACTGAGTTTCCTTGAGAGCTGCTTGGAAGCCTGATGGTGTGTGAAGTTAGTGAGCCAAAGAACCATTTGGAAGCCTGATGGTGTGTGAAGTTAGTGAGCCAAATGGAGTTGTTCTCCCACAAGAACCACTCGGCTGATCCTTCTTCAATATGCCCTTCACCAACATGCAGTGTTTCCTTGATTGAATTAGCTCTCACACCAATATTTGCGTCTAGAGCCTTTGCATTGAGGGCTATCTGAAAACGGCTGTGGCGCTGAAGTTGCCTGAGAATGTGGAGTTGATGGCATGTGAAACCCGCATGTGGAGCATTCGTTTTTGTGGGATGCTCTTCCAGGTTCATTCCTAGATAATGCACTCAAAGGGCTCTAAGCATAGAGTGTGAAAACTGAGTTTCCTTGAGAGCTGCTTGGAAGCCTGATGGTGTGTGAAGTTAGTGAGCCAAATGGAGTTGTTCTCCCACAAGAACCACTCGGCTGATCCTTCTTCAATATGCCCTTCACCAACATGCAGTGTTTCCTTGATTGAATTAGCTCTCACACCAATATTTGAGTCTAGAGCCTTTGCATTGAGGGCTATCTGAAAACGGCAGTGGCACTGAAGTTGCCTTTGAATGTGGAGTTGGTGGCATGTGAAACCCGCATGTGGAGCATTCGTTTGTGTGGGATGCTCTACCAGGTTCATTCCTAGATAATGCACTCAAAGGGCACTAAGCATAGAGTGTGAAAACTGAGTTTCCTTGAGAGCTGCTTGGAAGCCTGATGGTGTGTGAAGTTAGTGAGCCAAATGCAGTTGTTCTCCCACAAGAACCACTCGGCTGATCCTTCTTCAATATGCCCTTCACCAACATGCAGTGTTTCCTTGATTGAATTAGCTCTCACACCAATATTTGCGTCTAGAGCCTTTGCATTGAGGGCTATCTGAAAACGGCTGTGGCGCTGAAGTTGCGTGAGAATGTGGAGTTGGTGGCATGTGAAACCCGCATGTGGAGCATTCGTTTGTGTGGGATGCTCTACCAGGTTCATTCCTAGATAATGCACTCAAAGGGCACTAAGCATAGAGTGTGAAAACTGAGTTTCCTTGAGAGCTGCTTGGAAGCCTGATGGTGTGTGAAGTTAGTGAGCCAAAGAACCATTTGGAAGCCTGATGGTGTGTGAAGTTAGTGAGCCAAATGGAGTTGTTCTCCCACAAAAACCACTCGGCTGATCCTTCTTCAATATGCCCTTCACCAACATGCAGTGTTTCCTTGATTGAATTAGCTCTCACACCAATATTTGCGTCTAGAGCCTTTGCATTGAGGGCTATCTGAAAACGGCTGTGGCGCTGAAGTTGCCTGAGAATGTGGAGTTGGTGGCATGTGAAACCCGCATGTGGAGCATTCGTTTGTGTGGGATGCTCTACCAGGTTCATTCCTAGATAATGCACTCAAAGGGCACAAAGCATAGAGTTGAAAACTGAGTTTCCTTGAGAACTGCTTGGAAGCCTGATGGTGTGTGAAGTTAGTGAGCCAAATGGAGTTGTTCTCCCACAAGAACCACTCGGCTGATCCTTCTTCAATATGCCCTTCACCAACATGCAGTGTTTCCTTGATTGAATTAGCTCTCACACCAATATTTGCGTCTAGAGCCTTTGCATTGAGGGCTATCTGAAAACGGCTGTGGCGCTGAAGTTGCCTGTGAATGTGGAGTTGGTGGCATGTGAAACCCGCATGTGGAGCATTCGTTTGTGTGGGATGCTCTACCAGGTTCATTCCTAGATAATGCACTCAAAGGGCACTAAGCATAGAGTGTGAAAACTGAGTTTCCTTGAGAGCTGCTTGGAAGCCTGATGGTGTGTGAAGTTAGTGAGCCAAATGCAGTTGTTCTCCCACAAGAACCACTCGGCTGATCCTTCTTCAATATGCCCTTCACCAACATGCAGTGTTTCCTTGATTGAATTAGCTCTCACACCAATATTTGCGTCTAGAGCCTTTGCATTGAGGGCTATCTGAAAACGGCTGTGGCGCTGAAGTTGCCTGTGAATGTGGAGTTGATGGCATGTGAAACCCGCATGTGGAGCATTCGTTTGTGTGGGATGCTCTACCAGGTTCATTCCTAGATAATGCCCTCAAAGGGCTCTAAGCATAGAGTGTGAAAACTGAGTTTCCTTGAGAGCTGCTTGGAAGCCTGATGGTGTGTGAAGTTAGTGAGCCAAAGAACCATTTGGAAGCCTGATGGTGTGTGAAGTTAGTGAGCCAAATGGAGTTGTTCTCCCACAAGAACCACTCGGCTGATCCTTCTTCAATATGCCCTTCACCAACATGCAGTGTTTCCTTGATTGAATTAGCTCTCACACCAATATTTGCGTCTAGAGCCTTTGCATTGAGGGCTATCTGAAAACGGCTGTGGCGCTGAAGTTGCCTGAGAATGTGGAGTTGATGGCATGTGAAACCCGCATGTGGAGCATTCGTTTTTGTGGGATGCTCTTCCATGTTCATTCCTAGATAATGCACTCAAAGGGCTCTAAGCATAGAGTGTGAAAACTGAGTTTCCTTGAGAGCTGCTTGGAAGCCTGATGGTGTGTGAAGTTAGTGAGCCAAAGAACCATTTGGAAGCCTGATGGTGTGTGAAGTTAGTGAGCCAAATGGAGTTGTTCTCCCACAAGAACCACTCGGCTGATCCTTCTTCAATATGCCCTTCACCAACATGCAGTGTTTCCTTGATTGAATTAGCTCTCACACCAATATTTGCGTCTAGAGCCTTTGCATTGAGGGCTATCTGAAAACGGCTGTGGCGCTGAAGTTGCCTGAGAATGTGGAGTTGATGGCATGTGAAACCCGCATGTGGAGCATTCGTTTTTGTGGGATGCTCTTCCATGTTCATTCCTAGATAATGCACTCAAAGGGCTCTAAGCATAGAGTGTGAAAACTGAGTTTCCTTGAGAGCTGCTTGGAAGCCTGATGGTGTGTGAAGTTAGTGAGCCAAATGGAGTTGTTCTCCCACAAGAACCACTCGGCTGATCCTTCTTCAATATGCCCTTCACCAACATGCAGTGTTTCCTTGATTGAATTAGCTCTCACACCAATATTTGAGTCTAGAGCCTTTGCATTGAGGGCTATCTGAAAACGGCAGTGGCGCTGAAGTTGCGTGTGAATGTGGAGTTGGTGGCATGTGAAACCCGCATGTGGAGCATTCGTTTGTGTGGATGCTCTACCAGGTTCATTCCTAGATAATGCACTCAAAGGGCACTAAGCATAGAGTGTGAAAACTGAGTTTCCTTGAGAGCTGCTTGGAAGCCTGATGGTGTGTGAAGTTAGTGAGCCAAATGGAGTTGTTCTCCCACAAGAACCACTCGGCTGATCCTTCTTCAATATGCCCTTCACCAACATGCAGTGTTTCCTTGATTGAATTAGCTCTCACACCAATATTTGCGTCTAGAGCCTTTGCATTGAGGGCTATCTGAAAACGGCTGTGGCGCTGAAGTTGCGTGAGAATGTGGAGTTGGTGGCATGTGAAACCCGCATGTGGAGCATTCGTTTGTGTGGGATGCTCTACCAGGTTCATTCCTAGATAATGCACTCAAAGGGCACTAAGCATAGAGTGTGAAAACTGAGTTTCCTTGAGAGCTGCTTGGAAGCCTGATGGTGTGTGAAGTTAGTGAGCCAAAGAACCATTTGGAAGCCTGATGGTGTGTGAAGTTAGTGAGCCAAATGGAGTTGTTCTCCCACAAGAACCACTCGGCTGATCCTTCTTCAATATGCCCTTCACCAACATGCAGTGTTTCCTTGATTGAATTAGCTCTCACACCAATATTTGCGTCTAGAGCCTTTGCATTGAGGGCTATCTGAAAACGGCTGTGGCGCTGAAGTTGCGTGAGAATGTGGAGTTGGTGGCATGTGAAACCCGCATGTGGAGCATTCGTTTGTGTGGGATGCTCTACCAGGTTCATTCCTAGATAATGCACTCAAAGGGCACAAAGCATAGAGTGTGAAAACTGAGTTTCCTTGAGAACTGCTTGGAAGCCTGATGGTGTGTGAAGTTAGTGAGCCAAATGGAGTTGTTCTCCCACAAGAACCACTCGGCTGATCCTTCTTCAATATGCCCTTCACCAACATGCAGTGTTTCCTTGATTGAATTAGCTCTCACACCAATATTTGCGTCTAGAGCCTTTGCATTGAGGGCTATCTGAAAACGGCTGTGGCGCTGAAGTTGCCTGTGAATGTGGAGTTGGTGGCATGTGAAACCCGCATGTGGAGCATTCGTTTGTGTGGGATGCTCTACCAGCTTCATTCCTAGATAATGCACTCAAAGGGCACTAAGCATAGACTGTGAAAACTGAGTTTCCTTGAGAGCTGCTTGGAAGCCTGATGGTGTGTGAAGTTAGTGAGCCAAATGGAGTTGTTCTCCCACAAGAACCACTCGGCTGATCCTTCTTCAATATGCCCTTCACCAACATGCAGTGTTTCCTTGATTGAATTAGCTCTCACACCAATATTTGCGTCTAGAGCCTTTGCATTGAGGGCTATCTGAAAATGGCTGTGGCGCTGAAGTTGCCTGTGAATGTGGAGTTGATGGCATGTGAAACCCGCATGTGGAGCATTCGTTTGTGTGGGATGCTCTACCAGGTTCATTCCTAGATAATGCACTCAAAGGGCACTAAGCATAGAGTGTGAAAACTGAGTTTCCTTGAGAGCTGCTTGGAAGCCTGATGGTGTGTGAAGTTAGTGAGCCAAAGAACCATTTGGAAGCGTGATGGTGTGTGAAGTTGGTGAGCCAAATGGAGTTGTTCTCCCACAAGAACCACTCGGCTGATCCTTCTTCAATATGACCTTCACCAACATGCAGTGTTTCCTTGATTGAATTAGCTCTCACACCAATATTTGCGTCTAGAGCCTTTGCATTGAGGGCTATCTGAAAACGGCAGTTTCGCTGAAGTTGCCTGAGAATGTGGAGTTGATGGCATGTGAAACCCGCATGTGGAGCATTCGTTTGTGTGGGATGCTCTTCCAGGTTCATTCCTAGATAATGCACTCAAAGGGCACAAAGCATAGAGTGTGAAAACTGAGTTTCCTTGAGAACTGCTTGGAAGCCTGATGGTGTGTGAAGTTAGTGAGCCAAATGCAGTTGTTCTCCCACAAGAACCACTCGGCTGATCCTTCTTCAATATGCCCTTCACCAACATGCAGTGTTTCCTTGATTGAATTAGCTCTCACACCAATATTTGCGTCTAGAGCCATTGCATTGAGGGCTATCTGAAAACGGCTGTGGCGCTGAAGTTGCCTGTGAATGTGGAGTTGGTGGCATGTGAAACCCGCATGTGGAGCATTCGTTTGTGTGGGATGCTCTACCAGGTTCATTCCTAGATAATGCACTCAAAGGGCACTAAGCATAGACTGTGAAAACTGAGTTTCCCTGAGAGCTGCTTGGAAGCCTGATGGTGTGTGAAGTTAGTGAGCCAAAGAACCATTTGGAAGCCTGATGGTGTGTGAAGTTAGTGAGCCAAATGGAGTTGTTCTCCCACAAGAACCACTCGGCTGATCCTTCTTCAATATGCCCTTCACCAACATGCAGTGTTTCCTTGATAGAATTAGCTCTCACACCAATATTTGCGTCTAGAGCCTTTGCATTGAGGGCTATCTGAAAACGGCAGTGGCGCTGAAGTTGCCTGAGAATGTGGAGTTGATGGCATGTGAAACCCGCATGTGGAGCATTCGTTTTTGTGGGATGCTCTTCCAGGATCATTCGTAGATAATGCACTCAAAGGGCTCTAAGCATAGAGTGTGAAAACTGAGTTTCCTTGAGAGCTGCTTGGAAGCCTGATGGTGTGTGAAGTTAGTGAGCCAAATGGAGTTGTTCTCCCACAAGAACCACTCGGCTGATCCTTCTTCAATATGCCCTTCACCAACATGCAGTGTTTCCTTGATTGAATTAGCTCTCACACCAATATTTGCGTCTAGAGCCTTTGCATTGAGGGCTATCTGAAAACGGCTGTGGCACTGAAGTTGCCTGTGAATGTGGAGTTGGTGGCATGTGAAACCCGCATGTGGAGAATTCGTTTGTGTGGGATGCTCTACCAGGTTCATTCCTAGATAATGCACTCAAAGGGCACTAAGCATAGACTGTGAAAACTGAGTTTCCTTGAGAGCTGCTTGGAAGCCTGATGGTGTGTGAAGTTAGTGAGCCAAATGGAGTTGTTCTCCCACAAGAACCACTCGGCTGATCCTTCTTCAATATGCCCTTCACCAACATGCAGTGTTTCCTTGATTGAATTAGCTCTCACACCAATATTTGCGTCTAGAGCCTTTGCATTGAGGGCTATCTGAAAACGGCTGTGGCGCTGAAGTTGCGTGAGAATGTGGAGTTGGTGGCATGTGAAACCCGCATGTGGAGCATTCGTTTGTGTGGGATGCTCTACCAGGTTCATTCCTAGATAATGCACTCAAAGGGCACTAAGCATAGAGTGTGAAAACTGAGTTTCCTTGAGAGCTGCTTGGAAGCCTGATGGTATGTGAAGTTAGTGAGCCAAGGAACCATTTGGAAGCCTGATGGTGTGTGAAGTTAGTGAGCCAAATGGAGTTGTTCTCACACAAGAACCACTCGGCTGATCCTTCTTCAATATGCTCTTCACCAACATGCAGTGTTTCCTTGATTGAATTAGCTCTCACACCAATATTTGCGTCTAGAGCCTTTGCATTGAGGGCTATCTGAAAACGGCTGTGGCGCTGAAGTTGCCTGTCAATGTGGAGTTGGTGGCATGTGAAACCCGCATGTGGAGCATTCGTTTGTGTGGGATGCTCTACCAGGTTCATTCCTAGATAATGCACTCAAAGGGCACTAAGCATAGAGTGTGAAAACTGAGTTTCCTTGAGAGCTGCTTGGAAGCCTGATGGTGTGTGAAGTTAGTGAGCCAAATGGTGTTGTTCTCCCACAGGAACCACTCGGCTGATCCTTCTTCAATATGCCCTTCACCAACATGCAGTGTTTCCTTGATTGAATTAGCTCTCACACCAATATTTGCGTCTAGAGCCTTTGCATTGAGGGCTATCTGAAAACGGCTGTGGCGCTGAAGTTGCCTGAGAATGTGGAGTTGGTGGCATGTGAAACCCGCATGTGGAAGCATTCGTTTGTGTGGGATGCTCTACCAGGTTCATTCCTAGATAATGCACTCAAAGGGCTCTAAGCATAGAGTGTGAAAACTGAGTTTCTTAAGAGCTGCTTGGAAGCCTGATGGTGTGTGAAGTAATGAGCCAAATGGAGTTGTTCTCCCACAAGAACCACTCGGCTGATCCTTCTTCAATATGACCTTCACCAACATGCAGTGTTTCCTTGATTGAATTAGCTCTCACACCAATATTTGCGTCTAGAGCCTTTGCATTGAGGGCTATCTGAAAACGGCTGTGGCGCTGAAGTTGCGTGAGAATGTGAAGTTGGTGGCATGTGAAACCCGCATGTGGAGCATTCGTTTGTGTGGGATGCTCTACCAGGTTCATTCCTAGACAATGCACTCAAAGGGCACTAAGCATAGAGTGTGAAAACTGAGTTTCCTTGAGAGCTGCTTGGAAGCCTGATGGTGTGTGAAGTTAGTGTGCCAAATGGAGTTGTTCTCCCACAAGAACCACTCGGCTGATCCTTCTTCAATATGCCCTTCACCAACATGCAGTGTTTCCTTGATTGAATTAGCTCTCACACCAATATTTGCGTCAAGAGTCTTTGCATTGAGGGCTATCTGAAAACTGCTGTGGCGCTGAAGTTGCGTGAGAATGTGGAGTTGGTGGCATGTGAAACCCGCATGTGGAGCATTCGTTTGTGTGGGATGCTCTACCAGCTTCATTTCAGTCCTAGGTACTCAAAGGGCTCTAAGCATAGAGTGTGAAAACTGAGTTTCCTTGAGAGCTGCTTGGAAGCCTGATGGTGTGTGAAGTTAGTGAGCCAAATGGAGTTGTTCTCCCACAAGAACCACTCGGCTGATCCTTCTTCAATATGCCCTTCACCAACATGCAGTGTTTCCTTGATTGAATTAGCTCTCACACCAATATTTGCTTCAAGAGCCTTTGCATTGAGGGCTATCTGAAAACGGCAGTGGCGCTGAAGTTGCCTGAGAATGTGGAGTTGATGGCATGTGAAACCCGCATGTGGAGCATTCGTTTTTGTTGGATGCTCTACCAGGTTCATTCCTAGATAATGCACTCAAAGGGCACTAAGCATAGAGTGTGAAAACTGAGTTTCCTTGAGAGCTGCTTGGAAGCCTGATGGTGTGTGAAGTTAGTGAGCCAAATGGAGTTGTTCTCCCACAAGAACCACTCGGCTGATCCTTCTTCAATATGCCCTTCACCAACATGCAGTGTTTCCTTGATTGAATTAGCTCTCAAACCAATATTTGCGTCTAGAGTCTTTGCATTGAGGGCTATCTGAAAACTGCTGTGGCGCTGAAGTTGCCTGAGAATGTGAAGTTGGTGGCATGTGAAACCCGCATGTGGAGAATTCGTTTGTGTGGGATGCTCTACCAGGTTCATTCCTAGATAATGCACTCAAAGGGCACTAAGCATAGAGTGTGAAAACTGAGTTTCCTTGAGAGCTGCTTGGAAGCCTGATGGTGTGTGAAGTTAGTGAGCCAAATGGAGTTGTTCTCCCACAAGAACCACTCGGCTGATCCTTCTTCAATATGCCCTTCACCAACATGCAGTGTTTCCTTGATTGAATTAGCTCTCACAACAATATTTGCGTCAAGAGTCTTTGCATTGAGGGCTATCTGAAAACTGCTGTGGCGCTGAAGTTGCGTGAGAATGTGGAGTTGGTGGCATGTGAAACCCGCATGTGGAGCATTCGTCTGTGTGGGATGCTCTACCAGCTTCATTTCAGTCCTAGGTACTCAAAGGGCACTAAGCATAGAGTGTGAAAACTGAGTTTCCTTGAGAGCTGCTTAGAAGCCTGATGATTTGTGAAGTTAGTGAGCCAAATGGAGTTGTTCTCCCACAAGAACCACTCGGCTGATCCTTCTTCAATATGCCCTTCACCAACATGCAGTGTTTCCTTGATTGAATTAGCTCTCACACCAATATTTGCGTCTAGAGTCTTTGCATTGAGGGCTATCTGAAAACTGCTGTCGCGCTGAAGTTGCGTGAGAATGTGGAGTTCGTGGCATGTGAAACCCGCATGTGGAGAATTCGTTTGTGTGGGATGCTCTACCAGGTTCATTCCTAGATAATGCACTCAAAGGGCACTAAGCATAGAGTGTGAAAACTGAGTTTCCTTGAGAGCTGCTTGGAAGCCTGATGGTGTGTGAAGTTAGTGAGCCAAATGGTGTTTTTCTCCCACAGGAACCACTCGGCTGATCCTTCTTCAATATGCCCTTCACCAACATGCAGTGTTTCCTTGATTGAATTAGCTCTCACACCAATATTTGCGTCTAGAGCCTTTGCATTGAGGGCTATCTGAAAACGGCTGTGGCGCTGAAGTTGCCTGAGAATGTGGAGTGGTGGCATGTGAAACCCGCATGTGGAAGCATTCGTTTGTGTGGGATGCTCTACCAGGTTCATTCCTAGATAATGCACTCAAAGGGCTCTAAGCATAGAGTGTGAAAACTGAGTTTCCTTAAGAGCTGCTTGGAAGCCTGATGGTGTGTGAAGTAATGAGCCAAATGGAGTTGTTCTCCCACAAGAACCACTCGGCTGATCCTTCTTCAATATGCCCTTCACCAACATGCAGTGTTTCCTTGATTGAATTAGCTCTCACACCAATATTTGCGTCTAGAGCCTTTGCATTGAGGGCTATCTGAAAACGGCTGTGGCGCTGAAGTTGCCTGAGAATGTGAAGTTGGTGGCATGTGAAACCCGCATGTGGAGAATTCGTTTGTGTGGGATGCTCTACCAGGTTCATTCCTAGATAATGCACTCAAAGGGCACTAAGCATAGAGTGTGAAAACTGAGTTTCCTTGAGAGCTGCTTGGAAGCCTGATGGTGTGTGAAGTTAGTGTGCCAAATGGAGTTGTTCTCCCACAAGAACCACTCGGCTGATCCTTCTTCAATATGCCCTTCACCAACATGCAGTGTTTCCTTGATTGAATTAGCTCTCACACCAATATTTGCGTCTAGAGCCTTTGCATTGAGGGCTATCTGAAAACGGCAGTGGCGCTGAAGTTGCCTGAGAATGTGGAGTTGATGGCATGTGAAACCCGCATGTGGAGCATTCGTTTTTGTTGGATGCTCTACCAGGTTCATTCCTAGATAATGCACTCAAAGGGCACTAAGCATAGAGTGTGAAAACTGAGTTTCCTTGAGAGCTGCTTGGAAGCCTGATGGTGTGTGAAGTTAGTGAGCCAAATGGAGTTGTTCTCCCACAAGAACCACTCGGCTGATCCTTCTTCAATATGCCCTTCACCAACATGCAGTGTTTCCTTGATTGAATTAGCTCTCAAACCAATATTTGTGTCTAGAGTCTTTGCATTGAGGGCTATCTGAAAACTGCTGTGGCGCTGAAGTTGCCTGAGAATGTGAAGTTGGTGGCATGTGAAACCCGCATGTGGAGAATTCGTTTGTGTGGGATGCTCTACCAGGTTCATTCCTAGATAATGCACTCAAAGGGCACTAAGCATAGAGTGTGAAAACTGAGTTTCCTTGAGAGCTGCTTGGAAGCCTGATGGTGTGTGAAGTTAGTGAGCCAAATGGAGTTGTTCTCCCACAAGAACCACTCGGCTGATCCTTCTTCAATATGCCCTTCACCAACATGCAGTGTTTCCTTGATTGAATTAGCTCTCACAACAATATTTGCGTCAAGTGTCTTTGCATTGAGGGCTATCTGAAAACTGCTGTGGCGCTGAAGTTGCGTGAGAATGTGGAGTTGGTGGCATGTGAAACCCGCATGTGGAGCATTCGTCTGTGTGGGATGCTCTACCAGCTTCATTTCAGTCCTAGGTACTCAAAGGGCACTAAGCATAGAGTGTGAAAACTGAGTTTCCTTGAGAGCTGCTTAGAAGCCTGATGATTTGTGAAGTTAGTGAGCCAAATGGAGTTGTTCTCCCACAAGAACCACTCGGCTGATCCTTCTTCAATATGCCCTTCACCAACATGCAGTGTTTCCTTGATTGAATTAGCTCTCACACCAATATTTGCGTCTAGAGCCTTTGCATTGAGGGCTATCTGAAAACGGCAGTGGCGCTGAAGTTGCCTGAGAATGTGGAGTTGGTGGCATGTGAAACCCGCATGTGGAGCATTCGTTTGTGTGGGATGCTCTACCAGGTTCATTCCTAGATAATGCACTCAAAGGGCACTAAGCATAGAGTGTGAAAACTGAGTTTCCTTGAGAGCTGCTTGGAAGCCTGATGGTTTGTGAAGTTAGTGAGCCAAATGGAGTTGTTCTCCCACAAGAACCACTCGGCTGATCCTTCTTCAATATGCCCTTCACCAACATGCAGTGTTTCCTTGATTGAATTAGCTCTCACACCAATATTTGCGTCTAGAGTCTTTGCATTGAGGGCTATCAGAAAACTGCTGTCGCGCTGAAGTTGCGTGAGAATGTGGAGTTCGTGGCATGTGAAACCCGCATGTGGAGAATTCGTTTGTGTGGGATGCTCTACCAGGTTCATTCCTAGATAATGCACTCAAAGGGCACTAAGCATAGAGTGTGAAAACTGAGTTTCCTTGAGAGCTGCTTGGAAGCCTGATGGTATGTGAAGTTAGTGAGCCAAAGAACCATTTGGAAGCCTGATGGTGTGTGAAGTTAGTGAGCCAAATGGAGTTGTTCTCACACAAGAACCACTCGGCTGATCCTTCTTCAATATGCCTTTCACCAACATGCAGTGTTTCCTTGATTGAATTAGCTCTCACACCAATATTTGCGTCTAGATCCTTTGCATTGAGGGCTATCTGAAAACGGCTGTGGCGCTGAAGTTGCCTGTGAATGTGGAGTTGGTGGCATGTGAAACCCGCATGTGGAGCATTCGTTTGTGTGGGATGCTCTACCAGGTTCATTCCTAGATAATGCACTCAAAGGGCACTAAGCATAGAGTGTGAAAACAGTTTCCTTGAGAGCTGCTTGGAAGCCTGATGGTGTGTGAAGTTAGTGAGCCAAATGGAGTTGTTCTCCCACAAGAACCACTCGGCTGATCCTTCTTCAATATGCCCTTCACCAACATGCAGTGTTTCCTTGATTGAATTAGCTCTCACACCAATATTTGCGTCTAGAGCCTTTGCATTGAGGGCTATCTGAAAACTGCTGTGGCGCTGAAGTTGCGTGAGAATGTGGAGTTGGTGGCATGTGAAACCCGCATGTGGAGCATTCGTTTGTGTGGGATGCTCTACCAGGTTCATTCCTAGATAATGCACTCAAAGGGCACTAAGCATAGAGTGTGAAAACTGAGTTTCCTTGAGAGCTGCTTGGAAGCCTGATGGTGTGTGAAGTTAGTGAGCTAAAGAACCATTTGGAAGCCTGATGGTGTGTGAAGTTAGTGAGCCAAATGCAGTTGTTCTCCCACAAGAACCACTCGGCTGATCCTTCTTCAATATGCCCTTCACCAACATGCAGTGTTTCCTTGATTGAATTAGCTCTCACACCAATATTTGCGTCTAGAGCCTTTGCATTGAGGGCTATCTGAAAACGGCTGTGGCGCTGAAGTTGCCTGTGAATGTGGAGTTGATGGCATGTGAAACCCGCATGTGGAGCATTCGTTTGTGTGGGATGCTCTACCAGGTTTATTCCTAGATAATGCACTCAAAGGGCACTAAGCATAGAGTGTGAAAACTGAGTTTCCTTGAGAGCTGCTTGGAAGCCTGATGGTGTGTGAAGTTAGTGAGCCAAAGAACCATTTGGAAGCGTGATGGTGTGTGAAGTTGGTGAGCCAAATGGAGTTGTTCTCCCACAAGAACCACTCGGCTGATCCTTCTTCAATATGACCTTCACCAACATGCAGTGTTTCCTTGATTGAATTAGCTCTCACAACAATATTTGCGTCAAGAGTCTTTGCATTGAGGGCTATCTGAAAACTGCTGTGGCGCTGAAGTTGCGTGAGAATGTGGAGTTGGTGGCATGTGAAACCCGCATGTGGAGCATTCGTTTGTGTGGGATGCTCTACCAGCTTCATTTCAGTCCTAGGTACTCAAAGGGCACTAAGCATAGAGGGTGAAAACTGAGTTTCCTTGAGAGCTGCTTAGAAGCCTGATGATTTGTGAAGTTAGTGAGCCAAATGGAGTTGTTCTCCCACAAGAACCACTCGGCTGATCCTTCTTCAATATGCCCTTCACCAACATGCATTGTTTCCTTGATTGAATTAGCTCTCACACCAATATTTGCTTCTAGAGCCTTTGCATTGAGGGCTATCTGAAAACGGCAGTGGCGCTGAAGTTGCCTGAGAATGTGTAGTTGGTGGCATGTGAAACCCGCATGTGGAGCATTCGTTTGTGTGGGATGCTCTACCAGGTTCATTCCTAGATAATGCACTCAAAGGGCACTAAGCATAGAGTGTTCAAACTGAGTTTCCTTGAGAGCTGCTTGGAAGCCTGATGGTGTGTGAAGTTAGTGAGCCAAAGAACCATTTGGAAGCCTGATGGTGTGTGAAGTTAGTGAGCCAAATGGAGTTGTTCTCCCACAAGAACCACTCGGCTGATCCTTCTTCAATATGCCCTTCACCAACATGCAGTGTTTCCTTGATTGAATTAGCTCTCACACCAATATTTGCGTCTAGAGCCTTTGCATTGAGGGCTATCTGAAAACGGCTGTGGCGCTGAAGTTGCGTGAGAATGTGGAGTTGGTGGCATGTGAAACCCGCATGTGGAGCATTCGTTTTTGTGGGATGCTCTTCCAGGTTCATTCCTAGATAATGCACTCAAAGGGCTCTAAGCATAGAGTGTGAAAACTGAGTTTCCTTGAGAGCTGCTTGGAAGCCTGATGGTGTGTGAAGTTAGTGAGCCAAATGGAGTTGTTCTCCCACAAGAACCACTCGGCTGATCCTTCTTCAATATGACCTTCACCAACATGCAGTGTTTCCTTGATTGAATTAGCTCTCACACCAATATTTGAGTCTAGAGCCTTTGCATTGAGGGCTATCTGAAAACGGCAGTGGCGCTGAAGTTGCCTTTGAATGTGGAGTTGGTGGCATGTGAAACCCGCATGTGGAGCATTCGTTTGTGTGGGATGCTCTACCAGGTTCATTCCTAGATAATGCACTCAAAGGGCACTAAGCATAGAGTGTGAAAACTGAGTTTCCTTGAGAGCTGCTTGGAAGCCTGATGGTGTGTGAAGTTAGTGAGCCAAATGGAGTTGTTCTCCCACAAGAACCACTCGGCTGATCCTTCTTCAATATGCCCTTCACCAACATGCATTGTTTCCTTGATTGAATTAGCTCTCACACCAATATTTGCTTCTAGAGCCTTTGCATTGAGGGCTATCTGAAAACGGCAGTGGCGCTGAAGTTGCCTGTCAATGTGGAGTTGGTGGCATGTGAAACCCGCATGTGGAGCATTCGTTTGTGTGGGATGCTCTACCAGGTTCATTCCTAGATAATGCACTCAAAGGGCACTAAGCATAGAGTGTGAAAACTGAGTTTCCTTGAGAGCTGCTTGGAAGCCTGATGGTTTGTGAAGTTAGTGATCCAAATGGAGTTGTTCTCCCACAAGAACCACTCGGCTGATCCTTCTTCAATATGCCCTTCACCAACATGCAGTGTTTCCTTGATTGAATTAGCTCTCACACCAATATTTGCGTCTAGAGTCTTTGCTTTGAGGGCTATCTGAAAACTGCTGTCGCGCTGAAGTTGCGTGAGAATGTGGAGTTGGTGGCATGTGAAACCCGCATGTGGAGAATTCGTTTGTGTGGGATGCTCTACCAGGTTCATTCCTAGATAATGCACTCAAAGGGCACTAAGCATAGAGTGTGAAAACTGAGTTTCCTTGAGAGCTGCTTGGAAGCCTGATGGTGTGTGAAGTTAGTGAGCCAAAGAACCATTTGGAAGCCTGATGGTGTGTGAAGTTAGTGAGCCAAATGGAGTTGTTCTCCCACAAGAACCACTCGGCTGATCCTTCTTCAATATGCCCTTCACCAACATGCAGTGTTTCCTTGATTGAATTAGCTCTCACACCAATATTTGCGTCTAGAGCCTTTGCATTGAGGGCTATCTGAAAACGGCTGTGGCGCTGAAGTTGCGTGAGAATGTGGAGTTGGTGGCATGTGAAACCCGCATGTGGAGCATTCGTTTTTGTGGGATGCTCTTCCAGGTTCATTCCTAGATAATGCACTCAAAGGGCTCTAAGCATAGAGTGTGAAAACTGAGTTTCCTTGAGAGCTGCTTGGAAGCCTGATGGTGTGTGAAGTTAGTGAGCCAAATGGAGTTGTTCTCCCACAAGAACCACTCGGCTGATCCTTCTTCAATATGACCTTCACCAACATGCAGTGTTTCCTTGATTGAATTAGCTCTCACACCAATATTTGAGTCTAGAGCCTTTGCATTGAGGGCTATCTGAAAACGGCAGTGGCGCTGAAGTTGCCTTTGAATGTGGAGTTGGTGGCATGTGAAACCCGCATGTGGAGAATTCGTTTGTGTGGGATGCTCTACCAGGTTCATTCCTAGATAATGCACTCAAAGGGCTCTAAGCATAGAGTGTGAAAACTGAGTTTCCTTGAGAGCTGCTTGGAAGCCTGATGGTGTGTGAAGTTAGTGAGCCAAATGGAGTTGTTCTCCCACAAGAACCACTCGGCTGATCCTTCTTCAATATGCCCTTCACCAACATGCAGTGTTTGCTTGATTGAATTAGCTCTCACACCAATATTTGCGTCTAGAGCCTTTGCATTGAGGGCTATCTGAAAACGGCTGTGGCGCTGAAGTTGCGTGAGAATGTGGAGTTGGTGGCATGTGAAACCCGCATGTGGAGCATTCGTTTGTGTGGGATGCTCTACCAGGTTCATTCCTAGATAATGCACACAAAGGGCACTAAGCATAGAGTGTGAAAACTGAGTTTCCTTGAGAGCTGCTTGGAAGCCTGATGGTGTGTGAAGTTAGTGAGCCAAAGAACCATTTGGAAGCCTGATGGTGTGTGAAGTTAGTGAGCCAAATGGAGTTGTTCTCCCACAAGAACCACTTGGCTGATCCTTCTTCAATATGCCCTTCACCAACATGCAGTGTTTCCTTGATTGAATTAGCTCTCACACCAATATTTGCGTCTAGAGCCTTTGCATTGAGGGCTATCTGAAAACGGCTGTGGCGCTGAAGTTGCCTGAGAATGTGGAGTTGATGGCATGTGAAACCCGCATGTGGAGCATTCGTTTGTGTGGGATGCTCTTCCAGGTTCATTCCTAGATAATGCACTCAAAGGGCTCTAAGCATAGAGTGTGAAAACTGAGTTTCCTTGAAAGCTGCTTGGAAGCCTGATGGTGTGTGAAGTTAGTGAGCCAAATGGAGTTGTTCTCCCACAAGAACCACTCGGCTGATCCTTCTTCAATATGCCCTTCACCAACATGCAGTGTTTCCTTGATTGAATTAGCTCTCACACCAATATTTGCGTCTAGAGCCTTTGCATTGAGGGCTATCTGAAAACGGCTGTGGCACTGAAGTTGCCTGTGAATGTGGAGTTGGTGGCATGTGAAACCCGCATGTGGAGCATTCGTTTGTGTGGGATGCTCTACCAGGTTCATTCCTAGATAATGCACTCAAAGGGCACTAAGCATAGAGTGTGAAAACTGAGTTTCCTTGAGAGCTGCTTGGAAGCCTGATGGTGTGTGAAGTTAGTGAGCCAAATGGAGTTGTTCTCCCACAAGAACCACTCGGCTGATCCTTCTTCAATATGCCCTTCACCAACATGCAGTGTTTCCTTGATTGAATTAGCTCTCACACCAATATTTGCGTCTAGAGCCTTTGCATTGAGGGCTATCTGAAAACGGCTGTGGCGCTGAAGTTGCCTGTGAATGTGGAGTTGATGGCATGTGAAACCCGCATGTGGAGCATTCGTTTGTGTGGGATGCTCTACCAGGTTCATTCCTAGATAATGCACTTAAAGGGCACTAAGCATAGAGTGTGAAAACTGAGTTTCCTTGAGAGCTGCTTGGAAGCCTGATGGTGTGTGAAGTTAGTGAGCCAAAGAACCATTTGGAAGCGTGATGGTGTGTGAAGTTGGTGAGCCAAATGGAGTTGTTCTCCCACAAGAACCACTCGGCTGATCCTTCTTCAATATGACCTTCACCAACATGCAGTGTTTCCTTGATTGAATTAGCTCTCACACCAATATTTGCGTCTAGAGCCTTTGCATTGAGGGCTATCTGAAAACGGCAGTGGCGCTGAAGTTGCCTGAGAATGTGGAGTTGGTGGCATGTGAAACCCGCATGTGGAGCATTCGTTTGTGTGGGATGCTCTTCCAGGTTCATTCCTAGATAATGCACTCAAAGGGCTCTAAGCATAGAGTGTGAAAACTGAGTTTCCTTGAGAGCTGCTTGGAAGCCTGATGGTGTGTGAAGTTAGTGAGCCAAATGGAGTTGTTCTCCCACAAGAACCACTCGGCTGATCCTTCTTCAATATGCCCTTCACCAACATGCAGTGTTTCCTTGATTGAATTAGCTCTCACACCAATATTTGCGTCTAGAGCCTTTGCATTGAGGGCTATCTGAAAACGGCTGTGGCGCTGAAGTTGCGTGAGAATGTGGAGTTGGTGGCATGTGAAACCCGCATGTGGAGCATTCGTTTGTGTGGGATGCTCTACCAGGTTCATTCCTAGATAATGCACTCAAAGGGCACAAAGCATAGAGTGTGAAAACTGAGTTTCCTTGAGAAATGCTTGGAAGCCTGATGGTGTGTGAAGTTAGTGAGCCAAATGCAGTTGTTCTCCCACAAGAACCACTCGGCTGATCCTTCTTCAATATGCCTTTCACCAACATGCAGTGTTTCCTTGATTGAATTAGCTCTCACACCAATATTTGCGTCTAGAGCCTTTGCATTGAGGGCTATCTGAAAACGGCTGTGGCGCTGAAGTTGCGTGTGAGTGTGGAGTTGGTGGCATGTGAAACCCGCATGTGGAGCATTCGTTTGTGTGGGATGCTCTACCAGGTTCATTCCTAGATAATGCACTCAAAGGGCACTAAGCATAGAGTGTGAAAACTGAGTTTCCTTGAGAGCTGCTTGGAAGCCTGATGGTGTGTGAAGTTAGTGAGCCAAAGAACCATTTGGAAGCGTGATGGTGTGTGAAGTTAGTGAGCCAAATGGAGTTGTTCTCCCACAAGAACCACTCGGCTGATCCTTCTTCAATATGCCCTTCACCAACATGCAGTGTTTCCTTGATTGAATTAGCTCTCACACCAATATTTGCGTCTAGAGCCTTTGCATTGAGGGCTATCTGAAAACGGCTGTGGCGCTGAAGTTGCCTGTGAATGTGGAGTTGGTGGCATGTGAAACCCGCATGTGGAGCATTCGTTTGTGTGGGATGCTCTACCAGGTTCATTCCTAGATAATGCACTCAAAGGGCACTAAGCATAGAGTGTGAAAACTGAGTTTCCTTGAGAGCTGCTTGGAAGCCTGATGGTGTGTGAAGTTAGTGAGCCAAATGGAGTTGTTCTCCCACAAGAACCACTCGGCTGATCCTTCTTCAATATGCCCTTCACCAACATGCAGTGTTTCCTTGATTGAATTAGCTCTCACACCAATATTTGCGTCTAGAGCCTTTGAATTGAGGGCTATCTGAAAACGGCTGTGGCGCTGAAGTTGCCTGTGAATGTGGAGTTGGTGGCATGTGAAACCCGCATGTGGAGCATTCGTTTGTGTGGGATGCTCTACCAGGTTCATTCCTAGATAATGCACTCAAAGGGCACTAAGCATAGAGTGTGAAAACTGAGTTTCCTTGAGAGCTGCTTAGAAGCCTGATGGTATGTGAAGTTAGTGAGCCAAGGAACCATTTGGAAGCCTGATGGTGTGTGAAGTTAGTGAGCCAAATGGAGTTGTTCTCACACAAGAACCACTCGGCTGATCCTTCTTCAATATGCCCTTCACCAACATGCAGTGTTTCCTTGATTGAATTAGCTCTCACACCAATATTTGCGTCTAGAGCCTTTGCATTGAGGGCTATCTGAAAACAGCTGTGGCGCTGAAGTTGCCTGTGAATGTGGAGTTGGTGGCATGTGAAACCCGCATGTGGAGCATTCGTTTGTGTGGGATGCTCTACCAGGTTCATTCCTAGATAATGCACTCAAAGGGCACTAAGCATAGAGTGTGAAAACTGAGTTTCCTTGAGAGCTGCTTGGAAGCCTGATGGTGTGTGAAGTTAGTGAGCCAAATGGTGTTGTTCTCCCACAGGAACCACTCGGCTGATCCTTCTTCAATATGCCCTTCACCAACATGCAGTGTTTCCTTGATTGAATTAGCTCTCACACCAATATTTGCGTCTAGAGCCTTTGCATTGAGGGCTATCTGAAAATGGCTGTGGCGTTGAAGTTGCCTGAGAATGTGGAGTTGGTGGCATGTGAAACCCACATGTGGAAGCATTCGTTTGTGTGGGATGCTCTACCAGGTTCAGTCCTAGATAATGCACTCAAAGGGCACTAAGCATAGAGTGTGAAAACTGAGTTTCCTTAAGAGCTGCTTGGAAGCCTGATGGTGTGTGAAGTAATGAGCCAAATGGAGTTGTTCTCCCACAAGAACCACTCGGCTGATCCTTCTTCAATATGCCCTTCACCAACATGCAGTGTTTCCTTGATTGAATTAGCTCTCACACCAATATTTGCGTCTAGAGCCTTTGCATTGAGGGCTATCTGAAAACGGCTGTGGCGCTGAAGTTGCCTGAGAATGTGGAGTTGGTGGCATGTGAAACCCGCATGTGGAGAATTCGTTTGTGTGGGATGCTCTACCAGGTTCATTCCTAGATAATGCACTCAAAGGGCACTAAGCATAGAGTGTGAAAACTGAGTTTCCTTGAGAGCTGCTTGGAAGCCTGATGGTGTGTGAAGTTAGTGCGCCAAATGGAGTTGTTCTCCCACAAGAACCACTCGGCTGATCCTTCTTCAATATGCCCTTCACCAACATGCAGTGTTTCCTTGATTGAATTAGCTCTCACACCAATATTTGCGTCTAGAGCCTTTGCATTGAGGGCTATCTGAAAACTGCTGTGGCGCTGAAGTTGCGTGAGAATGTGGAGTTGGTGGCATGTGAAACCCGCATGTGGAGCATTCGTTTGTGTGGGATGCTCTACCAGCTTCATTTCAGTCCTAGGTACTCAAAGGGCACTAAGCATAGAGTGTGAAAACTGAGTTTCCTTGAGAGCTGCTTGGAAGCCTGATGGTGTGTGAAGTTAGTGAGCCAAATGGAGTTGTTCTCCCACAAGAACCACTCGGCTGATCCTTCTTCAATATGCCCTTCACCAACATGCAGTGTTTACTTGATTGAATTAGCTCTCACACCAATATTTGCGTCTAGAGCCTTTGCATTGAGGGCTATCTGAAAACGGCAGTGGCGCTGAAGTTGCCTGAGAATGTGTAGTTGGTGGCATGTGAAACCCGCATGTGGAGCATTCGTTTGTGTGGGATGCTCTACCAGGTTCATTCCTAGATAATGCACTCAAAGGGCACTAAGCATAGAGTGTGAAAACTGAGTTTCCTTGAGAGCTGCTTGGAAGCCTGATGGTATGTGAAGTTAGTGAGCCAAAGAAACATTTGGAAGCCTGATGGTGTGTGAAGTTAGTGAGCCAAATGGAGTTGTTCTCACACAAGAACCACTCGGCTGATCCTTCTTCAATATGCCTTTCACCAACATGCAGTGTTTCCTTGATTGAATTAGCTCTCACACCAATATTTGCGTCTAGAGCCTTTGCATTGAGGGCTATCTGAAAACGGCTGTGGCACTGAAGTTGCCTGTGAATGTGGAGTTGGTGGCATGTGAAACCCGCATGTGGAGCATTCGTTTGTGTGGGATGCTCTACCAGGTTCATTCCTAGATAATGCACTCAAAGGGCACTAAGCATAGAGTGTGAAAACAGTTTCCTTGAGAGCTGCTTGGAAGCCTGATGGTGTGTGAAGTTAGTGAGCCAAATGGAGTTGTTCTCCCACAAGAACCACTCGGCTGATCCTTCTTCAATATGCCCTTCACCAACATGCAGTGTTTCCTTGATTGAATTAGCTCTCACACCAATATTTGCGTCTAGAGTCTTTGCATTGAGGGCTATCTGAAAACGGCTGTGGCGCTGAAGTTGCCTGTGAATGTGGAGTTGGTGGCATGTGAAACCCGCATGTGGAGCATTCGTTTGTGTGGGATGCTCTACCAGGTTCATTCCTAGATAATGCACTCAAAGGGCACTAAGCATAGAGTGTGAAAACTGAGTTTCCTTGAGAGCTGCTTGGAAGCCTGATGGTGTGTGAAGTTAGTGAGCCAAAGAACCATTTGGAAGCCTGATGGTGTGTGAAGTTAGTGAGCCAAATGGAGTTGTTCTCCCACAAGAACCATTCGGCTGATCCTTCTTCAATATGCCCTTCACCAACATGCAGTGTTTCCTTGATTGAATTAGCTCTCACACCAATATTTGCGTCTAGAGCCTTTGCATTGAGGGCTATCTGAAAACGGCTGTGGCGCTGAAGTTGCCTGTGAGTGTGGAGTTGGTGGCATGTGAAACCCGCATGTGGAGCATTCGTTTGTGTGGGATGCTCTACCAGGTTCATTCCTAGATAATGCACTCAAAGGGCACTAAGCATAGAGTGTGAAAACTGAGTTTCCTTGAGAGCTGCTTGGAAGCCTGATGGTGTGTGAAGTTAGTGAGCCAAAGAACCATTTGGAAGCGTGATGGTGTGTGAAGTTAGTGAGCCAAATGGAGTTGTTCTCCCACAAGAACCACTCGGCTGATCCTTCTTCAATATGCCCTTCACCAACATGCAGTGTTTCCTTGATTGAATTAGCTCTCACACCAATATTTGCGTCTAGAGCCTTTGCATTGAGGGCTATCTGAAAACGGCTGTGGCGCTGAAGTTGCCTGTGAATGTGGAGTTGGTGGCATGTGAAACCCGCATGTGGAGCATTCGTTTGTGTGGGATGCTCTACCAGGTTCATTCCTAGATAATGCACTCCAAGGGCACTAAGCATAGAGTGTGAAAACTGAGTTTCCTTGAGAGCTGCTTGGAAGCCTGATGGTGTGTGAAGTTAGTGAGCCAAATGGAGTTGTTCTCCCACAAGAACCACTCGGCTGATCCTTCTTCAATATGCCCTTCACCAACATGCAGTGTTTCCTTGATTGAATTAGCTCTCACACCAATATTTGCGTCTAGAGCCTTTGCATTGAGGGCTATCTGAAAACGGCTGTGGCGCTGAAGTTGCCTGTGAATGTGGAGTTGGTGGCATGTGAAACCCGCATGTGGAGCATTCGTTTGTGTGGGATGCTCTACCAGGTTCATTCCTAGATAATGCACTCAAAGGGCACTAAGCATAGAGTGTGAAAACTGAGTTTCCTTGAGAGCTGCTTAGAAGCCTGATGGTATGTGAAGTTAGTGAGCCAAGGAACCATTTGGAAGCCTGATGGTGTGTGAAGTTAGTGAGCCAAATGGAGTTGTTCTCACACAAGAACCACTCGGCTGATCCTTCTTCAATATGCCCTTCACCAACATGCAGTGTTTCCTTGATTGAATTAGCTCTCACACCAATATTTGCGTCTAGAGCCTTTGCATTGAGGGCTATCTGAAAACAGCTGTGGCGCTGAAGTTGCCTGTCAATGTGGAGTTGGTGGCATGTGAAACCCGCATGTGGAGCATTCGTTTGTGTGGGATGCTCTACCAGGTTCATTCCTAGATAATGCACTCAAAGGGCACTAAGCATAGAGTGTGAAAACTGAGTTTCCTTGAGAGCTGCTTGGAAGCCTGATGGTGTGTGAAGTTAGTGAGCCAAATGGTGTTGTTCTCCCACAGGAACCACTCGGCTGATCCTTCTTCAATATGCCCTTCACCAACATGCAGTGTTTCCTTGATTGAATTAGCTCTCACACCAATATTTGCGTCTAGAGCCTTTGCATTGAGGGCTATCTGAAAATGGCTGTGGCGTTGAAGTTGCCTGAGAATGTGGAGTTGGTGGCATGTGAAACCCACATGTGGAAGCATTCGTTTGTGTGGGATGCTCTACCAGGTTCAGTCCTAGATAATGCACTCAAAGGGCACTAAGCATAGAGTGTGAAAACTGAGTTTCCTTAAGAGCTGCTTGGAAGCCTGATGGTGTGTGAAGTAATGAGCCAAATGGAGTTGTTCTCCACAAGAACCACTCGGCTGATCCTTCTTCAATATGCCCTTCACCAACATGCAGTGTTTCCTTGATTGAATTAGCTCTCACACCAATATTTGCGTCTAGAGCCTTTGCATTGAGGGCTATCTGAAAACGGCTGTGGCGCTGAAGTTGCGTGAGAATGTGGAGTTGGTGGCATGTGAAACCCGCATGTGGAGAATTCGTTTGTGTGGGATGCTCTACCAGGTTCATTCCTAGATAATGCACTCAAAGGGCACTAAGCATAGAGTGTGAAAACTGAGTTTCCTTGAGAGCTGCTTGGAAGCCTGATGGTGTGTGAAGTTAGTGCGCCAAATGGAGTTGTTCTCCCACAAGAACCACTCGGCTGATCCTTCTTCAATATGCCCTTCACCAACATGCAGTGTTTCCTTGATTGAATTAGCTCTCACACCAATATTTGCGTCTAGAGCCTTTGCATTGAGGGCTATCTGAAAACTGCTGTGGCGCTGAAGTTGCGTGAGAATGTGGAGTTGGTGGCATGTGAAACCCGCATGTGGAGCATTCGTTTGTGTGGGATGCTCTACCAGCTTCATTTCAGTCCTAGGTACTCAAAGGGCACTAAGCATAGAGTGTGAAAACTGAGTTTCCTTGAGAGCTGCTTGGAAGCCTGATGGTGTGTGAAGTTAGTGAGCCAAATGGAGTTGTTCTCCCACAAGAACCACTCGGCTGATCCTTCTTCAATATGCCCTTCACCAACATGCAGTGTTTACTTGATTGAATTAGCTCTCACACCAATATTTGCGTCTAGAGCCTTTGCATTGAGGGCTATCTGAAAACGGCAGTGGCGCTGAAGTTGCCTGAGAATGTGTAGTTGGTGGCATGTGAAACCCGCATGTGGAGCATTCGTTTGTGTGGGATGCTCTACCAGGTTCATTCCTAGATAATGCACTCAAAGGGCACTAAGCATAGAGTGTGAAAACTGAGTTTCCTTGAGAGCTGCTTGGAAGCCTGATGGTATGTGAAGTTAGTGAGCCAAAGAAACATTTGGAAGCCTGATGGTGTGTGAAGTTAGTGAGCCAAATGGAGTTGTTCTCACACAAGAACCACTCGGCTGATCCTTCTTCAATATGCCTTTCACCAACATGCAGTGTTTCCTTGATTGAATTAGCTCTCACACCAATATTTGCGTCTAGAGCCTTTGCATTGAGGGCTATCTGAAAACGGCTGTGGCACTGAAGTTGCCTGTGAATGTGGAGTTGGTGGCATGTGAAACCCGCATGTGGAGCATTCGTTTGTGTGGGATGCTCTACCAGGTTCATTCCTAGATAATGCACTCAAAGGGCACTAAGCATAGAGTGTGAAAACAGTTTCCTTGAGAGCTGCTTGGAAGCCTGATGGTGTGTGAAGTTAGTGAGCCAAATGGAGTTGTTCTCCCACAAGAACCACTCGGCTGATCCTTCTTCAATATGCCCTTCACCAACATGCAGTGTTTCCTTGATTGAATTAGCTCTCACACCAATATTTGCGTCTAGAGTCTTTGCATTGAGGGCTATCTGAAAACGGCTGTGGCGCTGAAGTTGCCTGTGAATGTGGAGTTGGTGGCATGTGAAACCCGCATGTGGAGCATTCGTTTGTGTGGGATGCTCTACCAGGTTCATTCCTAGATAATGCACTCAAAGGGCACTAAGCATAGAGTGTGAAAACTGAGTTTCCTTGAGAGCTGCTTGGAAGCCTGATGGGTGTGTGAAGTTAGTGAGCCAAAGAACCATTTGGAAGCCTGATGGTGTGTGAAGTTAGTGAGCCAAATGGAGTTGTTCTCCCACAAGAACCATTCGGCTGATCCTTCTTCAATATGCCCTTCACCAACATGCAGTGTTTCCTTGATTGAATTAGCTCTCACACCAATATTTGCGTCTAGAGCCTTTGCATTGAGGGCTATCTGAAAACGGCTGTGGCGCTGAAGTTGCCTGAGAATGTGGAGTTGATGGCATGTGAAACCCGCATGTGGAGCATTCGTTTGTGTGGGATGCTCTTCAGGTTCATTCCTAGATAATGCACTCAAAGGGCTCTAAGCATAGAGTGTGAAAACTGAGTTTCCTTGAGAGCTGCTTGGAAGCCTGATGGTGTGTGAAGTTAGTGAGCCAAATGGAGTTGTTCTCCCACAAGAACCACTCGGCTGATCCTTCTTCAATATGCCCTTCACCAACATGCAGTGTTTCCTTGATTGAATTAGCTCTCACACCAATATTTGCGTCTAGAGCCTTTGCATTGAGGGCTATCTGAAAATGGCAGTGGCGCTGAAGTTGCCTGTGAATGTGGAGTTGGTGGCATGTGAAACCCGCATGTGGAGCATTCGTTTGTGTGGGATGCTCACCAAGCTTCATTTCAGTCCTAGGTACTCAAAGGGCACTAAGCATAGAGTGTGAAAACTGAGTTTCTTTGAGAGCTGCTTAGAAGCCTGATGGTGTGTGAAGTTAGTGAGCCAAATGGAGTTGTTCTCCCACAAGAACCACTCGGCTGATCCTTCTTCAATATGCCCTTCACCAACATGCAGTGTTTCCTTGATTGAATTAGCTCTCACACCAATATTTGCGTCTAGAGCCTTTGCATTGAGGGCTATCTGAAAACGGCTGTGGCGCTGAAGTTGCCTGTGAATGTGGAGTTGGTGGCATGTGAAACCCGCATGTGGAGCATTCGTTTGTGTGGGATGCTCTACCAGCTTCATTTCAGTCCTAGGTACTCAAAGGGCACTAAGCATAGAGTGTGAAAACTGAGTTTCCTTGAGAGCTGCTTGGAAGCCTGATGGTGTGTGAAGTTAGTGAGCCAAATGGAGTTGTTCTCCCACAAGAACCACTCGGCTGATCCTTCTTCAATATGCCCTTCACCAACATGCAGTGTTTCCTTGATTGAATTAGCTCTCACACCAATATTTGCGTCTAGAGTCTTTGCATTGTGGGCTATCTGAAAACTGCTGTGGCGCTGAAGTTGCGTGAGAATGTGGAGTTGGTGGCATGTGAAACCCGCATGTGGAGAATTCGTTTGTGTGGGATGCTCTACCAGGTTCATTCCTAGATAATGCACTCAAAGGGCACTAAGCATAGAGTGTGAAAACTGAGTTTCCTTGAGAGCTGCTTGGAAGCCTGGATGGTATGGGAAGATAGTGAGCCAAAGAACCATTTGAAAGCCTGATGGTGTGTGAAGTTAGTGAGCCAATGGAGTTGTTCTCCACAACAACCACTCGGCTGATCCTTCTTCAATATGCCCTTCACCAACATGCAGTGTTTCCTTGATTGAATTAGCTCTCACACCAATATTTTCGTCTACAGCCTTTGCATTGAGGGCTATCTGAAAACGGCAGTGGCGCTGAAGTTGCCTGTGAATGTGGAGTTGGTGGCATGTGAAACCCGCATGTGGAGCATTCGTTTGTGTGGGATGCTCTACCATGTTCATTCCTAGATAATGCACTCAAAGGGCACTAAGCATAGAGTGTGAAAACTGAGTTTCCTTGAGAGCTGCTTGGAAGCCTGATGGTGTGTGAAGTTAGTGAGCCAAATGGAGTTGTTCTCCCACAAGAAGCACTCGGCTGATCCTTCTTCAATATGCCCTTCACCAACATGCAGTGTTTCCTTGATTGAATTAGCTCTCACACCAATATTTGCGTCTAGAGCCTTTGCATTGAGGGCTATCTGAAAACGGCTGTGGCGCTGAAGTTGCCTGAGAATGTGGAGTTGGTGGCATGTGAAACCCGCATGTGGAGCATTCGTTTGTGTGGGATGCTCTACCAGGTTCATTCCTAGATAATGCACTCAAAGGGCACTAAGCATAGAGTGTGAAAACTGAGTTTCCTTGAGAGCTGCTTGGAAGCCTGATGGTGTGTGAAGTTAGTGAGCCAAATGGAGTTGTTCTCCCACAAGAACCACTCGGCTGATCCTTCTTCAATATGCCCTTCACCAACATGCAGTGTTTCCTTGATTGAATTAGCTCTCACACCAATATTTGCGTCTAGAGCCTTTGCATTGAGGGCTATCTGAAAACTGCGGTGGCGCTGAAGTTGCGTGAGAATGTGGAGTTGGTGGCATGTGAAACCCGCATGTGGAGAATTCGTTTGTGTGGGATGCTCTACCAGGTTCATTCCTAGATAATGCACTCAAAGGGCACTAAGCATAGAGTGTGAAAACTGAGTTTCCTTGAGAGCTGCTTGAAGCCTGATGGTATGGGAAGTTAGTGAGCCAAAGAACCATTTGAAAGCCTGATGGTGTGTGAAGTAAGTGAGCCAATGGAGTTGTTCTCCCACAACAACCACTCGGCTGATCCTTCTTCAATATGCCCTTCACCAACATGCAGTGTTTCCTTGATTGAATTAGCTCTCACACCAATATTTTCGTCTACAGCCTTTGCATTGAGGGCTATCTGAAAACGGCAGTGGCGCTGAAGTTGCCTGTGAATGTGTAGTTGGTGGCATGTGAAACCCGCATGTGGAGCATTCGTTTGTGTGGGATGCTCTACCATGTTCATTCCTAGATAATGCACTCAAAGGGCACTAAGCATAGAGTGTGAAAACTGAGTTTCCTTGAGAGCTGCTTGGAAGCCTGATGGTGTGTGAAGTTAGTGAGCCAAATGGAGTTGTTCTCCCACAAGAAGCACTCGGCTGATCCTTCTTCAATATGACCTTCACCAACATGCAGTGTTTCCTTGATTGAATTAGCTCTCACACCAATATTTGCGTCTAGAGCCTTTGCATTGAGGGCTATCTGAAAACGGCTGTGGCGCTGAAGTTGCCTGAGAATGTGGAGTTGGTGGCATGTGAAACCCGCATGTGGAGCATTCGTTTGTGTGGGATGCTCTACAGGTTCATTCCTAGATAATGCACTCAAAGGGCACTAAGCATAGAGTGTGAAAACTGAGTTTCCTTGAGAGCTGCTTGGAAGCCTGATGGTGTGTGAAGTTAGTGAGCCAAATGGAGTTGTTCTCCCACAAGAACCACTCGGCTGATCCTTCTTCAATATGCCCTTCACCAACATTGCAGTGTTTCCTTGATTGAATTAGCTCTCACACCAATATTTGCGTCTAGAGCCTTTGCATTGAGGGCTATCTGAAAACGGCGGTGGCGCTGAAGTTGCGTGAGAATGTGGAGTTGGTGGCATGTGAAACCTGCATGTGGAGAATTCGTTTGTGTGGGATGCTCTACCAGGTTCATTCCTAGATAATGCACTCAAAGGGCACTAAGCATAGAGTGTGAAAACTGAGTTTCCTTGAGAGCTGCTTGAAGCCTGATGGTACGTGATGTTAGTGAGCCAAAGAACCATTTGGAAGCCTGATGGTGTGTGAAGTTATTGAGCCAAATGGAGTTGTTCTCACACAAGAACCACTCGGCTGATCCTTCTTCAATATGCCCTTCACCAACATGCAGTGTTTCCTTGATTGAATTAGCTCTCACACCAATATTTGCGTCTAGAGCCTTTGCATTGAGGGCTATCTGAAAACGGCTGTGGCGCTGAAGTGCCTGAGAATGTGGAGTTGGTGGCATGTGAAACCCGCATGTGGAGCATTCGTTTGTGTGGGATGCTCTACCAGGTTCATTCCTAGATAATGCACTCAAAGGGCACTAAGCATAGAGTGTGAAAACTGAGTTTCCTTAAGAGCTGCTTGGAAGCCTGATGGTGTGTGAAGTTAGTGAGCCAAATGGAGTTGTTCTCCCACAAGAACCACTCGGCTGATCCTTCTTCAATATGCCCTTCACCAACATGCAATGTTTCCTTGATTGAATTAGCTCTCACACCAATACTTGTGTCTAGAGCCTTTGCATTGAGGGCTATCTGAAAACGGCTGTGGCGCTGAAGTTGCCTGAGAATGTGGAGTTGGTGGCATGTGAAACCCGCATGTGGAGCATTCGTTTGTGTGGGATGCTCACCAAGCTTCATTTCAGTCCTAGGTACTCAAAGGGCACTAAGCATAGAGTGTGAAAACTGAGTTTCTTTGAGAGCTGCTTAGAAGCCTGATGGTTTGTGAAGTAGTGAGCCAAATGGAGTTGTTCTCCCACAAGAACCACTCGGCTGATCCTTCTTCAATATGCCCTTCACCAACATGCAGTGTTTCCTTGATTGAATTAGCTCTCACACCAATACTTGTGTCTAGAGCCTTTGCATTGAGGGCTATCTGAAAACGGCTGTGGCGCTGAAGTTGCCTGAGAATGTGGAGTTGGTGGCATGTGAAACCCGCATGTGGAGCATTCGTTTGTGTGGGATGCTCTACCAGGTTCATTCCTAGATAATGCACTCAAAGGGCACTAAGCATAGAGTGTGAAAACTGAGTTCCTTAAGAGCTGCTTGGAAGCCTGATGGTGTGTGAAGTTAGTGAGCCAAATGGAGTTGTTCTCCCACAAGAACCACTCGGCTGATCCTTCTTCAATATGCCCTTCACCAACATGCAATGTTTCCTTGATTGAATTAGCTCTCACACCAATATTTGTGTCTAGAGCCTTTGCATTGAGGGCTATCTGAAAACGGCTGTGGCGCTGAAGTTGCCTGAGAATGTGGAGTTGGTGGCATGTGAAACCCGCATGTGGAGCATTCGTTTGTGTGGGATGCTCTACCAGGTTCATTCCTAGATAATGCACTCAAAGGCACTAAGCATAGAGTGTGAAAACTGAGTTTCCTTGAGAGCTGCTTGGAAGCCTGATGGTGTGTGAAGTTAGTGCGCCAAATGGAGTTGTTCTCCCACAAGAACCACTCGGCTGATCCTTCTTCAATATGCCCTTCACCAACATGCAGTGTTTCCTTGATTGAATTAGCTCTCACACCAATATTTGCGTCTAGAGCCTTTGCATTGAGGGCTATCTGAAAACGGCTGTGGCGCTGAAGTTGCCTGAGAATGTGAGTTGGTGGCATGTGAAACCCGCATGTGGAGCATTCGTTTGTGTGGGATCCTCTACCAGCTTCATTTCAGTCCTAGGTACTCAAAGGGCACTAAGCATAGAGTGTGAAAACTGAGTTTCCTTGAGAGCTGCTTGGAAGCCTGATGGTGTGTGAAGTTAGTGAGCCAAATGGAGTTGTTCTCCCACAAGAACCACTCGGCTGATCCTTCTTCAATATGCCCTTCACCAACATGCAGTGTTTCCTTGATTGAATTAGCTCTCACACCAATATTTGCGTCTAGAGCCTTTGCATTGAGGGCTATCTGAAACGGCTGTGGCGCTGAAGTTGCCTGTCAATGTGGAGTTGGTGGCATGTGAAACCCGCATGTGGAGCATTCGTTTGTGTGGGATGCTCTACCAGGTTCATTCCTAGATAATGCACTCAAAGGGCACTAAGCATAGAGTGTGAAAACTGAGTTTCCTTGAGAGCTGCTTGGAAGCCTA
>NW_026698048.1:0-109627 GCF_030435755.1 Ochotona princeps
TAAGCAGCTCTCAAGGAAACTCAGTTTTCACACTCTATGCTTAGTGCCCTTTGAGTGCATTATCAAGGCATGAACCTGGTAGAGTATCCCACACAAACGAATGCTCCACATGCGGGTTTCACATGCCACCAACTCCACATTCACAGGCAACTTCAGCGCCACAACCGTTTTCAGATAGCCCTCAATGCAAGGCTCTAGACGCAAATATTGGTGTGAGAGCTAATTCAATCAAGGAAACACTGCATGTTGGTGAAGGGCATATTGAAGAAGAATCAGCGAGTGGTTCTTGTGGGGAGAACAACTCCATTTGGCTCATTGACTTCACACACCATCAGGGTTCCAAGCAGCTCTCAAGGAATCTCAGTTTTCACACTCTATGCTTAGTGTCCTTTGAGTGAATAGGACTGAAATGAAGCTTGGTGAGCATCCCACACAAACGAATGCTCCACATGCGGGTTTCACATGCACAACTCCACATTCACAGGCAACTTCAGCGCCACAACCGTTTTCAGATAGCCCTCAATGCAAAGGCGCTAGACGCAAATATTGGTGTGAGAGCTAATTCAATCAAGGAAACACTGCATTATTGGTGAAGGGCATATTGAAGAAGGATCAGCCGAGTGGTTCTTGTGGGAGAACAACTCCATTTGGCTCACTGACTTCACACACCATCAGGCTTCCAAGCAGCTCTCAAGGAAACTCAGTTTTCACACTCTATGCTTAGTGCCCTTTAAGTGCTTTACCTAGGCATGAACCTGATAGAGCATCCCACACAAACGAATGCTCCACATGCGGGTTTCACATGCCACCAACTCCACATTCTCAGTCAACTTCAGCGCCACAGCCGTTTTCAGACAGCCCTCAATGCAAAGGCTCTAGACGCAAATATTGGTGTGAGAGCTAATAAAATCAAGGAAACACTGCATGTTGGTGAAGGGCATATTGAAGAAGGTTCAGCCGAGTGGTTCTTGTGGGAGAACAACTCCATTTTTCTCACTAAATTCACACACCATGAGGCTTCCAAGCAGCTCTCAAGGAAACTCAGTTTTCACACTCTATGCTTAGTGCCCTTTGAGTGCATTACCTAGGAATGAACCGGGTAGAACATCCCACACAAACGAATGCTCCACATGCGGGTTTCACATGCCACCCACTCCACATTCACAGGCAACTTCAGCGCCACAGCCGTTTTCAGATAGCCCTCAATGCAAAGGCTCTAGACGCAAATATTGGTGTGAGAGCTAATTCAATCAAGGAAACACCGCATGTTGGTGAAGGGCATATTGAAGAAAATCAGACGAGTGGTTCTTGTGGGAGAACAACTCCATTTGGCTCACTAACTTCACACACCATCAGGCTTCAAAGCAGCTCTCACGGAAACTCAGTTTTCACACTCTATGCTTAGTGTCCTTTGAGTGCCTATGACTGAAATGAAGCTTGGTGAGCATCCCACACAAACGAATGCTCCACATGCGGGTTTCACATGCCACCAACTCCACATTCACAGGCAACTTCAGCGCCACAGCCGTTTTCAGATAGCCCTCACTGCAAAGGCTCTAGACGCAAATGTTGGTGTGAGAGCTAATTCAATCAAGGAAACACGGCATGTTGGTGAAGGGCATATTGAAGAAGAATCAGCCAAGTGGTTCTTGTGGGAGAACAACTCCATTTGGCTCACTAACTTCACACACCATCAGGCTTCCAAGCAGTTCTCAAGGAAACTCAGTTTTCACACTCTATGCTTAGTGCCCTTTGAGTGCCTAGGACTGAAATGAAGCTTGGTGAACATCCCACACAAACGAATGCTCCACATGCGGGTTTCTCAAGCCACCAACTCCACATTCTCAGGCAACTTCAGTGCCACAGCCATTTTCAGATAGCCCTCAATGCAAAGGCTCTAGCCGCAAATATTGGTGTGAGAGCTAATTCAATCAAGGAAACACTGCATGTTGGTGAAGAACATATTGAAGAAGAATCAGGCGAGTGGTTGTTGTGGGAGAACAACTCCATTTGGCTCACTAACTTCACACACCATCAGGCTTCCAAGCAGCTCTCAAGGAAACTCAGTTTTCACACTCTATGCTTACTGCCCTTTGAGTGCCTAGGACTGAAACGAAGCTGGTACAGCATCCCACACAAACGAATGCTCCACATGCGGGTTTCACATGCCACCAACTCCACATTCTCAGGCAACTTCAGCGCCACAACCGTTTTCAGATAGCCCTCAATGCAAAGGCTCTAGACGCAAATATTGGTGTGAGAGCTAATTCAATCAAGGAAACACTGCATGTTGCGGAGGGCATATTGAAGAAGAATCAGCTGAGTGGTTCTTGTGGGAGAACAACTCCATTTGGCTCACTAACTTCACACACCATCAGGCTTCCAAGCAGCTCTCAAGGAAACTCAGTTTTCACACTGTATGCTTAGTGCCCTTTGAGTGCGTTATCAAGGCATGAACCTGGTAGAGTATCCCACACAAACGAATGCTCCACATGCGGGTTTCACATGCCACCAACTCCACATTCACAGGCAACTTCAGCGCCACAGCCGTTTTCAGATAGCCCTCAATGCAAAGGCTCTAGACGCAAATATTGGTGTGAGAGCGAATTCAATCAAGGAAACACTGCATGTTGGTGAAGGACATATTGAAGAAGAATCAGGCGAGTGGTTCTTGTGGGAGAACAACTCCATTTGGCTCACTAACTTCACACACCATCAGGCTTCCAAGCAGCTCTCAAGGAAACTCAGTTTTCACACTATGCTTAGTGCCCTTTGAGTGCCTAGGACTGAAATGAAGCTTGGTGAGCATCCCACACAAACGAATGCTCCACATGCGGGTTTCACATGCCACCAACTCCACATTCACAGGCAACTTCAGCGCCACAGCCGTTTTCAGATAGCCCTCACTGCAAAGGCTCTAGCCGCAAATATTGGTGTGAGAGCTAATTCAATCAAGGAAACACTGCATGTTGGTGAAGGGCATATTGAAGAAGAATCAGGCGAGTGGTTCTTGTGGGAGAACAACTCCATTTGGCTCACTAACTTCACACACCATCAGGCTTCCAAGCAGCTCTCAAGGAAACTCAGTTTTCACACTCTATGCTTACTGCCCTTTGAGTGCCTAGGACTGAAACGAAGCTGGAACAGCATCCCACACAAACGAATGCTCCACATGCTGGTTTCACATGCCACCAACTCCACATTCACAGGCAACTTCAGCGCCACAACCGTTTTCAGATAGCCCTCAATGCAAAGGCTCTAGACGCAAATATTGGTGTGAGAGCTAATTCAATCAAGGAAACACTGCATGTTGGTGAAGGGCATATTGAAGAAGAATCAGCCGAGTGGTTCTTGTGGGAGAACAACTCCATTTGGCTCACTGACTTCACACACCATCAGGCTTCCAAGCAGCTCTCAAGGAAACTCAGTTTTCACACTCTATGCTTAGTGTCCTTTGAGTGAATAGGACTGAAATGAAGCTTGGTGAGCATCCCACACAAACGAATGCTCCACATGCGGGTTTCACATGCCACCAACTCCACATTCACAGGCAACTTCAGCGCCACAGCCATTTTCAGATAGCCCTCAATGCAAAGGCTCTAGACGCAAATATTGGTGTGAGAGCTAATTCAATCAAGGAAACACGGCATGTTGGTGGAGGGCATATTGAAGAAGAATCAGCCGAGTGGTTGTTGTGGGAGAACAACTCCATTTGGCTCACTAACTTCACACAACATCAGGCTTCCAAGCAGCTCTCAAGGAAACTCAGTTTTCACACTCTATGCTAAGTGCCCTTTGAGTGCCTAGGACTGAAATGAAGCTTGGTGAGCATCCCACACAAACGAATGCTCCACATGCGGGTTTCACATGCCACCAACTCCACATTCACAGGCAACTTCAGCGCCACAGCCGTTTTCAGATAGCCCTCAATGCAAAGGCTCTAGACGCAAATATTGGTGTGAGAGCTAATTCAATCAAGGAAACACTGCATGTTGGTGAAGGGCATATTGAAGAAGGATCAGCCGAGTGGTTCTTGTGGGAGAACAACTCCATTGGGCTCACTAACTTCACACACCATCAGGCTTCCAAGCAGCTCTCAAGGAAACTCAGTTTTCACACTCTATGCTTAGTGAACTTTGAGTGCCTAAGACTGAAACGAATCTTGGTGAGCATTCCACACAAACGAATGCTCCACATGCGGGTTTCACTTGCTACCAACTCCACATTCACAGGCAACTTCAGCGCCACAGCCATTTTCAGATAGCCCTCACTGCAAAGGCTCTAGATGCAAATATTGGTGTGAGAGCTAATAAAATCAAGGAAACACTGCATGTTGGTGCAGGACATATTGAAGAAGAATCAGCCGAGTGGTTCTTGTGGGAGAACAACTCCATTTGGCTCACTAACTTCACACACCATCAGGCTTCCAAGCAGCTCTCAAGGAAACTCAGTTTTCACACTGTATGCTTACTGCCCTTTGAGTGCATTATCTAGGCATGAACGTGGTAGAGCATCCCACACAAACGAATGCTCCACATGCGGGTTTCACATGCCACCAACTCCACATTCTCAGGCAACTTCAGCGCCACAGCCGTTTTCAGATAGCCCTCAATGCAAAGGCTCTAGACGCAAATATTGGTGTGAGAGCTAATTCAATCAAGGAAACACTGCATGTTGGTGAAGGGCATATTGAAGAAGGATCAGCCGAGTGGTTCTTGTGGGAGAACAACTCCATTTGGCTCACTAAGTTCACACACCATCAGGCTTCCAAGCAGCTCTCAAGGAAACTCAGTTTTCACACTCTATGCTTAGTGCCCTTTGAGTGCCTAGGACTGAAATGAAGCTTGGTGAGCATCCCACACAAACGAATGCTCCACATGCGGGTTTCACATGCCACCAACTCCACATTCACAGGCAACTTCAGCGCCACAGCCATTTTCAGATAGCCCTCAATGCAAAGGCTCTAGACGCAAATATTGGTGTGAGAGCTAATTCAATCAAGGAAACACGGCATGTTGGTGGAGGGCATATTGAAGAAGAATCAGCCGAGTGGTTGTTGTGGGAGAACAACTCCATTTGGCTCACTAACTTCACACACCATCAGGCTTCCAAGCAGCTCTCAAGGAAACTCAGTTTTCACACTCTATGCTAAGTGCCCTTTGAGTGCCTAGGACTGAAATGAAGCTTGGTGAGCATCCCACACAAACGAATGCTCCACATGCGGGTTTCACATGCCACCAACTCCACATTCACAGGCAACTTCAGCGCCACAGCCGTTTTCAGATAGCCCTCAAAGCAAAGGCTCTAGACGCAAATATTGGTGTGAGAGCTAATTCAATCAAGGAAACACTGCATGTTGGTGAAGGGCATATTGAAGAAGGATCAGCCGAGTGGTTCTTGTGGGAGAACAACTCCATTGGGCTCACTAACTTCACACACCATCAGGCTTCCAAGCAGCTCTCAAGGAAACTCAGTTTTCACACTCTATGCTTAGTGAACTTTGAGTGCCTAAGACTGAAACGAATCTTGGTGAGCATTCCACACAAACGAATGCTCCACATGCGGGTTTCACTTGCTACCAACTCCACATTCACAGGCAACTTCAGCGCCACAGCCATTTTCAGATAGCCCTCACTGCAAAGGCTCTAGATGCAAATATTGGTGTGAGAGCTAATTCAATCAAGGAAACACTGCATGTTGGTGAAGGACATATTGAAGAAGAATCAGGCGAGTGGTTCTTGTGGGAGAACAACTCCATTTGGCTCACTAACTTCACACACCATCAGGCTTCCAAGCAGATCTCAAGGAAACTCAGTTTTCACACTGTATGCTTACTGCCCTTTGAGTGCATTATCTAGGCATGAACCTGGTAGAGCATCCCACACAAACGAATGCTCCACATGCGGGTTTCACATGCCACCAACTCCACATTCTCAGGCAACTTCAGCGCCACAGCCGTTTTCAGATAGCCCTCAATGCAAAGGCTCTAGACGCAAATATTGGTGTGAGAGCTAATTCAATCAAGGAAACACTGCATGTTGGTGAAGGGCATATTGAAGAAGGATCAGCCGAGTGGTTCTTGTGGGAGAACAACTCCATTTGGCTCACTAAGTTCACACACCATCAGGCTTCCAAGCAGCTCTCAAGGAAACTCAGTTTCCACACTCTATGCTTAGTGCCCTTTGAGTGCCTAGGACTGAAATGAAGCTTGGTGAGCATCCCACACAAACGAATGCTCCACATGCGGGTTTCACATGCCACCAACTCCACATTCTCAGGCAACTTCAGCGCCACAGCCGTTTTCAGATAGCCCTCAATGCAAAGGCTCTAGACGCAAATATTGGTGTGAGAGCTAATTCAATCAAGGAAACACTGCATGTTGGTGAAGGGCATATTGAAGAAGAATCAGCTGAGCGGTTCTTGTGGGAGAACAACTCCATTTGGCTCACTAACTTCACACACCATCAGGCTTCCAAGCAGCTCTCAAGGAAACTCAGTTTTCACACTCTATGCTTAGTGCCTTTTGAGTGCATTATCTAGGAAGGAACCTGGTAGAGCATCCCACACAAACGAATGCTCCACATGCGGGTTTCACATGCCACCAACTCCACATTCACAGGCAACTTCAGCGCCACAGCCGTTTTCAGATAGCCCTCAATGCAAAGGCTCTAGACGCAAATATTGGTGTGAGAGTTATTTCAATCAAGGAAACACTGCATGTTGGTGAAGGGCATATTGAAGAAGGATCAGCCGAGTGGTTCTTGTGGAAGAACAACTCCATTTGGCTCACTAACTTCACACACCATCAGGCTTCCAAGCAGCTCTCAAGGAATCTCAGTTTTCACACTCTATGCTTACTGCCCTTTGAGAGCCTAGGACTGAAATGAAGCTGGTAGAGCATCCCACACAAACGAATGCTCCACATGCGGGTTTCACATGCCACCAACTCCACATTCACAGGCAACTTCAGCGCCACAGCCGTTTTCAGATAGCCCTCAATGCAAAGGCTCTAGACGCAAATATTGGTGTGAGAGCTAATTCAATCAAGGAAACACTGCATGTTGGTGAAGGGCATATTGAAGAAGGATCAGCCGAGTGGTTCTTGTGGGAGAACAACTCCATTTGGCTCACTAACTTCACACACCATCAGGCTTCCAAGCAGCTCTCAAGGAAACTCAGTTTTCACACTCTATGCTTAGTGAACTTTGAGTGCCTAGGACTGAAATGAAGCTTGGTGAGCATCCCACACAAACGAGTGCTCCACATGCGGGTTTCACATGCCACCTACTCCACATTCACAGGCAACTTCAGCGCCACAGCCGTTTTCAGATAGCCCTCAATGCAAAGGCTCTAGACGCAAATATTGGTGTGAGAGCTAATTCAACCAAGGAAACACTGCATGTTGGTGAAGGGCATATTGAAGAAGGATCAGGGAAATGGTTCTTGTGGGAGAACAACTCCATTTGGCTCACTAACTTCACACACCATCAGGATTCCAAGCAGCTCTCAAGGAAACTCAGTTTTCACACTCTATCTTAGTGCCCTTTGAGTGCATTATCTAGGAATGAATCTGGTAGAGCATCCCACACAAACCAATGCTCCACATGCGGGTTTCACATGCCACCAACTCCACATTCTCAGGCAACTTCAGCGCCACAGCCGTTTTCAGATAGCCCTCAATGCAAAGGCTCTAGACGCAAATATTGGTGTGAGAGCTAATTCAATCAAGGAAACACTGCATGTTGGTGAAGGGCATATTGAAGAAGGATCAGCCGAGTGGTTCTTGTGGGAGAACAACTCCATTTGGCTCACTAACTTCACACACCATCAGGCTTCCAAGCAGCTCTCAAGGAAACTCAGTTTTCACACTCTATGCTTAGTGCTCTTTGAGTGCCTAGGACTGAAATGAAGCTGGTAGAGCATCCCACACAAACGAATGCTCCACATGCGGGTTTCACATGCCACCAACTCCACATTCACAGGCAACTTCAGCGCCACAGCCGTTTTCAGATAGCCCTCAATGCAAAGGCTCTAGACGCAAATATTGGTGTGAGAGCTAATTCAATCAAGGAAACACTGCATGTTGGTGAAGGGCATATTGAAGAAGGATCAGCCGAGTGGTTCTTGTGGGAGAACAACTCCATTTGGCTCACTAACTTCACACACCATCAGGCTTCCAAGCAGCTCTCAAGGAAACTCAGTTTTCACACTCTATGCTTAGTGCCCTTTGACTGCATTATCTAGGAATGAACCTGGTAGAGCATCCCACACAAACGAATGCTCCACATGCGGGTTTCACATGCCACCAACTCCACATTCACAGGCCATTTCAGCGCCACAGCCGTTTTCAGATAGCCCTCAATGCAAAGGCTCTAGACGCAAATATTGGTGTGAGAGCTAATTCAATCAAGGAAACACTGCATGTTGGTGAAGGGCATATTGAAGAAGGAACAGCTGAGTGGTTCTTGTGGGAGAACAACTCCATTTGGCTCACTAACTTCACACACAATCAGGCTTCCAAGCAGCTCTCAAGGAAACTCAGTTTTCACACTCTATGCTTACTGCCCTTTGAGAGCCTAGGACTGAAATGAAGCTGGTAGAGCATCCCACACAAATGAATGCTCCACATGCGGGTTTCACATGCCACCAACTCCACATTCACAGGCAACTTCAGCGCCACAGCCGTTTTCAGATAGCCCTCAATGCAAAGGCTCTAGACGCAAATATTGGTGTGAGAGCTACTTCAATCAAGGAAACACTGCATGTTGGTGAAGGGCATATTGAAGAAGGATCAGCCGAGTGGTTCTTGTGGGAGAACAACTCCATTTGGCTCACTAACTTCACACATCATCAGGCTTCCAAGCAGCTCTCAAGGAAACTCAGTTTTCACACTCTATGCTTAGTGCCCTTTGACTGCATTATCTAGGAATGAACCTGGTAGAGCATCCCACACAAACGAATGCTCCACATGCGGGGTTTCACATGCCACCAACTCCACATTCTCAGGCAACTTCAGCGCCACAGCCGTTTTCAGATAGCCCTCAATGCAAAGGCTCTAGACGCAAATATTGCTGTGAGAGCTACTTCAATCAAGGAAACACTGCATGTTGGTGAAGGGCATATTGAAGAAGGATCAGCCGAGTGGTTCTTGTGGGAGAACAACTCCATTTGGCTCACTAACTTCACACACCATCAGGCTTCCAAGCAGCTCTCAAGGAAACTCAGTTTTCACACTCTATGCTTAGTGCCCTTTGCATTATCTAAGAATGAACCTGGTAGAGCATCCCACACAAACGAATGCTCCACATGCGGGTTTCACAGTGCCAACAACTCCACATTCTCAGGCAACTTCAGCGCCACAGCCGTTTCAGATAGCCCTCAATGCAAAGGCTCTAGACGCAAATATTGGTGTGAGAGCTAATTCAATCAAGGAAACACTGCATGTTGGTGAAGGGCATATTGAAGAAGGATCAGCTGAGTGGTTCTTGTGGGAGAACAACTCCATTTGGCTCACTAACTTCACACAACATCAGGCTTCCAAGCAGCTCTCAAGGAAACTCAGTTTTCACACTCTATGCTTACTGCCCTTTGAGTGCATTATCTAGGAATGAAGCTTGGTGAGCATCCACACAAACGAATGCTCCACATGCGGGTTTCACATGCCACCAACTCCACATTCACAGGCAACTTCAGCGCTACAGCCGTTTTCAGATAGCCCTCAATGCAAAGGCTCTAGACGCAAATATTGGTGTGAGAGCTAATTCAATCAAGGAAACACTGCATGTTGGTGAAGGGCATATTGAAGAAGGATAAGGGAAGTGGTTCTTGTGGGAGAACAACTCCATTTGGCTCACTAACTTCACACACCATCAGGCTTCCAAGCAGCTCTCAAGGAAACTCAGTTTTCACACTCTATGCTTAGTGTGCTTTGAGTGCCTAGGGCTGAAATGAAGCTTGGTGGAGCATCCCACACAAACGAATGCTCCACATGCGGGTTTCACATGCCACCAACTCACATTCACAGGCAACTTCAGCGCCACAGCCGTTTTCAGATAGCCCTCAATGCAAAGGATCTAGACGCAAATATTGGTGTGAGAGCTACTTCAATCAAGGAAACACTGCATGTTGGTGAAGGGCATATTGAAGAAGGATCAGCCGAGTGGTTCTTGTGGGAGAACAACTCCATTTGGCTCACTAACTTCACACACCATCAGGCTTCCAAGCAGCTCTCAAGGAAACTCAGTTTTCACACTCTATGCTTACTGCCCTTTGACTGCATTATCTAGGAATGAACTTGGTAGAGCATCCCACACAAACGAATGCTCCACATGCGGGTTTCACATGCCACCAACTCCACATTCTCAGGCAACTTCAGCGCCACAGCCGTTTTCACATAGCCCTCAATGCAAAGGCTCTAGACGCAAATATTGGTGTGAGAGCTAATTCAATCAAGGAAACACTGCATGTTGGTGAAGGGCATATTGAAGAAGGATCAGCCGAGTGGTTCTTGTGGGAGAACAACTCCATTTGGCTCACTAACTTCACACACCATCAGGCTTCCAAGCAGCTCTCAAGGAAACTCAGTTTTCACACTCTATGCTTAGTGTGCTTTGAGTGCCTAGGGCTGAAATGAAGCTTGGTGAGCATCCCACACAAACGAGATGCTCCACATGCGGGTTTCACATGCCACCAACTCCACATTCACAGGCAACTTCAGCGCCCACAGCCGTTTTCAGATAGCCCTCAATGCAAAGGCTCTAGACGCAAATATTGGTGTGAGAGCTAATTCAATCAAGGAAACACTGCATGTTGGTGAATTGCATATTGAAGAAGGATCAGCCGAGTGGTTCTTGTGGGAGAACAACTCCATTTGGCTCACTAACTTCACACACCATCAGGCTTCCAAGCAGCTCTCAAGGAAACTCAGTTTTCACACTCTATGCTTAGTGACCTTTGAGTGCATTATCTAGGAATGAACCTGTTAGAGCATGCCACACAAACGAATGCTCCACATGCGGGTTTCACATGCCACCAACTCCACATTCTCAGGCAACTTCAGCGCCACAGCCATTTTCAGATAGCCCTCAATGCAAAGGCTCTAGACGCAAATATTGGTGTGAGAGCTAATTCAATCAAGGAAGCGCTGCATGTTGGTGAAGGGCATATTGAAGAAGGATCAGCCGAGTGGATCTTGTGGGAGAACAACTCCATTTGGCTCACTAACTTCACACACCATCAGGCTTCCAAGCAGCTCTCAAGGAAACTCAGTTTTCACACTCTATGCTTAGTGCCCTTTGAGTGCATTATCTAGGAATGAACCTGGTAGAGCATCCCACACAAACGAATGCTCCACATGCGGGTTTCACATGCCACCAACTCCACATTCTCAGGCAACTTCAGCGCCACAGCCGTTTTCAGATAGCCCTCAATGCAAAGGCTCTAGACGCAAATATTGGTGTGAGAGCTAATTCAATCAAGGAAACACTGCATGTTGGTGAAGGGCATATTGAAGAAGGATCACCCGAGTGGTTCTTGTGGGAGAACAACTCCATTTGGCTCACTAACTTCACACACCATCAGGCTTCCAAGCAGCTCTCAAGGAAACTCAGTTTTCACTCTCTATGCTTACTGCCCTTTGAGTGCATTATCCAGGAATGAAGCTTGTGTGAGCATCCACACAAACGAATGCTCCACATGCGGGTTTCACATGCCACCAACTCCACATTCACAGGCAACTTCAGCGCCGCAGCCGTTTTCAGATAGCCCTCAATGCAAAGGCTCTAGACGCAAATATTGGTGTGAGAGCTAATTCAATCAAGGAAAACACTGCATGTTGGTGAAGGGCATTTTGAAGAAGGTTCAGCCGAGTGGTTCTTGTGGGAGAACAACTCCATTTGGCTCAGTAACTTCACACACCATCAGGCTTCCAAGCAGCTCTCAAGGAAACTCAGTTTTCACACTCTATGCTTAGTGTGCTTTGAGTGCCTAGGGCTGAAATGAAGCTTGGTGAGCATCCCACACAAACGAATGCTCCACATGCGGGTTTCACATGCCACCAACTCCACATTCACAGGCAACTTCAGCGCCACAGCCGTTTTCAGATAGCCCTCAATGCAAAGGCTCTAGACGCAAATATTGGTGTCAGAGCTAATTCAATCAAGGAAACACTGCATATTGGTGAAGGGCATATTGAAGAAGGATCAGCCGAGTGGTTCTTGTGGGAGAACAACTCCATTTGGGCTCACTAACTTCACACACCATCAGGCTTCCAAGCAGCTCTCAAGGAAACTCAGTTTTCACACTCTATGCTTAGTGCCCTTTGAGAGCCTAGGACTGAAATGAAGCTGGCAGAGCATCCCTCACAAACGAATGCTCCACATGCGGGTTTTCACATGCCACCAACTCCACATTCTCAGGCAACTTCAGCGCCACAGCCGTTTTCAGATAGCCCTCAATGCAAAGGCTCTAGACGCAAATATTGGTGTGAGAGCTAATTTAATCAAGGAAACACTGCATGTTGGTGAAGGGCATATTGAAGAAGGATCAGCCGAGTGGTTCTTGTGGGAGAACAACTCCATTTGGCTCACTACTTCACACACCATCAGGCTTCCAAGCAGCTCTCAAGGAAACTCAGTTTTCACACTCTATGCTTAGTGCCCTTGAGTGCATTATCTAGGAATGAACCTGGTAGAGCATCCCACACAAACGAATGCTCCACATGCGGGTTTCACATGCCACCAACTCCACATTCTCAGGCAACTTCAGCGCCACAGCCGTTTTCACATAGCCCTCAATGCAAAGGCTCTAGACGCAAATATTGGTGTGAGAGCTAATTCAATCAAGGAAACACTGCATGTTGGTGAAGGGCATATTGAAGAAGGATCAGCCGAGTGGTTCTGTGGGAGAACAACTCCATTTGGCTCACTAACTTCACACACCATCAGGCTTCCAAGCAGCTCTCAAGGAAACTCAGTTTTCACACTCTATGCTTAGTGCCCTTTGAGTGCATTATCTATGAATGAACCTGGGAGAGCATCCCACACAAACGAATGCTCCACATGCGGGTTTCACATGCCACCAACTCCACATTCACAGGCAACTTCAGCGCCACAGCCGTTTTCAGATAGCCCTCAATGCAAAGGCTCTAGACGCAAATATTGCTGTGAGAGCTAATAAAATCAAGGAAACACTGCATGTTGGTGCAGGGCATATTGAAGAAGGATCAGCCGAGTGGTTCTTGTGGGAGAACAACTCCATTTGGCTCACTAAGTTCACACACCATCAGGCTTCCAAGCAGCTCTCAAGGAAACTCAGTTTTCACACTCTATGCTTACTGCCCTTTGAGAGCCTAGGACTGAAATGAAGCTGGCAGAGCATCCCACACAAGCGAATGCTCCACATGCGGGTTTCACATGCCAGCAACTCCACATTCACAGGCAACTTCAGCGCCACAGCCGTTTTCAGATAGCCCTCAATGCAAAGGCTCTAGACGCAAATATTGGTGTGAGAGCTAATTCAATCAAGGAAACACTGCATGTTGGTGAAGGGCTTATTGAAGAAGGATCAGCCGAGGTGTTCTTGTGGGAGAGAACAACTCCATTTGGCTCACTGACTTCACACACCATCAGGCTTCCAAGCAGCTCTCAAGGAAACTCAGTTTTCACACTCTATGCTTAGTGCCTTTGAGTGCATTATCTAGGAATGAACCTGGTAGAGCATCCCACACAAACCAATGCTCCACATGCGGGTTTCACATGCCACCAACTCCACATTCTCAGGCAACTTCAGCGCCACAGCCGTTTTCAGATAGCCCTCAATGCAAAGGCTCTAGACGCAAATATTGGTGTGAGAGCTAATTTAATCAAGGAAACACGGCATGTTGGTGAAGGGCATATTGAAGATGGATCAGCCGAGTGGTTCTTGTGTTAGAACAACTCCATTTGGCTCACTAACTTCAACACACCATCAGGCTTCCAAGCAGTTCTGAAGGAAACTCAGTTTTCACACTCTATGCTTAGTGTGCTTTGAGTGCCTAGGACTGAAATGAAGCTTGGTGAGCATCCCACACAAACGAATGCTCCACATGCGGGTTTCACATGCCACCAACTCCACATTCTCAGGCAACTTCAGCGAAACAGCCGTTTTCAGATAGCCCTCAATGCAAAGGCTCTAGACGCAAATATTGGTGTGAGAGCTAATTCAATCAAGGAAACACTGCATGTTGGTGAAGGGCATATTGAAGAAGGATCAGCCGAGTGGTTCTTGTGGGAGAACAACTCCATTTGGCTCACTAATTTCACACACCATCAGGCTTCCAAGCAGCTCTCAAGGAACTCAGTTTTCACACTCTATGCTTAGTGCCCTTTGACTGCATTATCTAGGAATGAACCTGGTAGAGCATCACAAACAAACGAATGCTCCACATGAGGGTTTCACAGGCCACCAACTCCACATTCACAGGGCAACTTCAGCGCCACAGCCGTTTTCAGATAGCCCTCAATGCAAAGGCTCTAGACGCAAATATTGGTGTGAGAGCTAATTCAATCAAGGAAAACACTGCATGTTGGTGAAGGGCATATTGAAGAAGGATCAGCCGAGTGGTTCTTGTGGGAGAACAACTCCATTTGGCTCACTAACTTCACACACCATCAGGCTTCCAAGCAGCTCTCAAGGAAACTCGGTTTTCACACTCTATGCTTAGTGCCCTTTGAGTGCACTATCTAGGAATGAACCTGGTAGAGCATCCCACACAAACGAATGCTCCACATGCGGGTTTCACATGCCACCAACTCCACATTCTCAGGCAACTTCAGCGCCACAGCCGTTTTCAGATAGCCCTCAATGCAAAGGCTCTAGACGCAAATATTGGTGTGAGAGCTATTCAATCAAGGAAACACTGCATGTTGGTGAAGGGCATATTGAAGAAGGATCAGCCGAGTGGTTCTTGTGGGAGAACAACTCCATTTGGCTCAGTAACCTCACATACCATCAGGCTTCCAAGCAGCTCTCAAGGAAACTCAGTTTTCACACTCTATGCTTAGTGTGCTTTGAGGGCCTAGGGCTGAAATGAAGCTTGGTGAGCATCCCACACAAAACGAATGCTCCACATGCGGGTTTCACATGCCACCAACTCCACATTCACAGGCAACTTCAGCGCCACAGCCGTTTTCAGATAGCCCTCAATGCAAAGGCTCTAGACGCAAATATTGGTGTGAGAGCTAATTCAATCAAGGAACACTGCATGTTGGTGAAGGGCATATTGAAGAAGGATCAGCGAGTGGTTCTTGTGGGAGAGAAAAACTCCATTTGGCTCACTAACTTCACACACCATCAGGCTTCCAAGCAGCTCTCAAGGAAACTCAGTTTTCACACTCTATGCTTAGTGAACTTTGCATTATCTAGGAATGAACCTGGTAGACCATCCCACACAAACGAATGCTCCACATGAGGGTTTCACATGCCACCAACTCCACATTCTCAGGCAACTTCAGCGCCACAGCCGTTTTCAGATAGCCCTCAATGCAAAGGCTCTAGACGCAAATATTGGTGTGAGAGCTAATTCAATCAAGGAAACACTGCATGTTGGTGAAGGGCATATTGAAGAAGGATCAGCTGAGTGGTTCTTGTGGGAGAATAACTCCATTTGGCTCACTAACTTCACACTCCATCAGGCTTCCAAGCAGCTCTCAAGGAAACTCAGTTTTCACACTCTATGCTTACTGCCCTTTGAGTGCATTATCCAGGAATGAAGCTTGGTGAGCATCCCACACAAACGAATGCTCCACATGCGGGTTTCACATGCCACCAACTCCACATTCACAGGCAACTTCAGCGCCACAGCCGTTTTCACATAGCCCTCAATGCAAAGGCTCTAGACGCAAATATTGGTGTCAGAGCTAATTCAATCAAGGAAACACTGCATATTGGTGAAGGGCATATTGAATAAGGATCAGCCGAGTGGTTCTTGTGTTAGAACAACTCCATTTGGCTCACTAACTTCACACACCATCAGGCTTCCAAGCAGCTCTCAAGGAAACTCAGTTTTCACACTCTATGCTTAGTGCCCTTTGCATTATCTAGGAATGAACCTGGTAGAGCATCCCACACAAACGAATGCTCCACATGCGGGTTTCACATGCCACCAACTCCACATTCACAGGCAACTTCAGCGCCACAGCCGTTTTCAGATAGCCCTCAATGCAAAGGCTCTAGACGCAAATATTGGTGTGAGAGCTAATTCAATCAAGGAAACACTGCATATTGGTGAAGGGCATATTGAAGAAGGATCAGCCGAGTGGTTCTTGTGGGAGAACAACTCCATTTGCTCACTAACTTCACACACCATCAGGCTTCCAAGCAGCTCTCAAGGAAACTCATTTTTCACACTCTATGCTTACTGCCCTTTGAGTGCATTATCCAGGAATGAAGCTTGGTGAGCATCCCACACAAACGAATGCTCCACATGCGGGTTTCACATGCCACCAACTCCACATTCACAGGCAACTTCAGCGCCACAGCCGTTTTCAGATAGCCCTCAATGCAAAGGCTCTAGACGCAAATATTGGTGTGAGAGCTAATTTAATCAAGGAAACACTGCATGTTGGTGAAGGGCATATTGAAGAAGGATCAGCGGAGTGGTTCTTGTGGGAGAACAACTCCATTTGGCTCAGTAACCTCACACAAAATCAGGCTTCCAAGCAGCTCTCAAGAAACTCAGTTTTCACACTCTATGCTTAGTGTGCTTTGAGTGCCTAGGGCTGAAATGAAGCTTGGTGAGCATCCCACACAAACGAATGCTCCACATGCGGGTTTCACATGCCACCAACTCCACATTCTCAGGCAACTTCAGCGCCACAGCCGTTTTCAGATAGCCCTCAATGCAAAGGCTCTAGACGCAAATATTGGTGTCAGAGCTATTTCAATCAAGGAAACACTGCATATTGGTGAAGGGCATATTGAAGAAGGATCAGCCGAGTGGTTCTTGTGGAGAACAACTCCATTTGGCTCACTAACTTCACACACCATCAGGGCTTCCAAGCAGCTCTCAAGGAAACTCAGTTTTCACACTCTATGCTTAGTGCCCTTGAGAGCCTAGGACTGAAATGAAGCTGGTAGAGCAATCCCACACAAACGAAAGCTCCACATGCGGGTTTCACATGCACCAAACTCCACATTCACAGGCAACTTCAGCGCCACAGCCGTTTTCAGATAGCCCTCAATGCAAAGGCTCTAGACGCAAATATTGGTGTGAGAGCTAATTCAATCAAGGAAACACTGCATGTTGGTGAAGGGCATATTGAAGAAGGATCAGCCGAGTGGTTCTTGTGGGAGAACAACTCCATTTGGCTCACTAATTTCACACACAATCAGGCTTCCAAGCAGCTCTCAAGGAACTCAGATTTCACACTCTATGCTTAGTGCACTTTGACTGCATTATCTAGGAATGAACCTGGTAGAGCATCACAAACAAACGAATGCTCCACATGAGGGTTTCGACAGGCCACAAACTCCACATTCACAGGCAACTTCAGCGCCACAGCCGTTTTCAGATAGCCCTCAATGCAAAGGCTCTAGACGCAAATATTGGTGTGAGAGCTAATTCAATCAAGGAAACACTGCATGTTGGTGAAGGGCATATTGAATAAGGATCAGCCAGAGTGGTTCATGTGGAAGAACAACTCCATTTGGCTCAGTAACCTCACATACCATCAGGCTTCCAAGCAGCTCTCAAGGAAACTCAGTTTTCACACTCTAATGCTTAGTGTGCTTTGAGGGCCTAGGGCTGAAATGAAGCTTGGTGAGCATCCCACACAAACGAATGCTCCACATGCGGGTTTCACATGCCACCAACTCCACATTCACAGGCAACTTCAGCGCCACAGCCGTTTTCAGATAGCCCTCAATGCAAAGGCTCTAGACGCAAATATTGGTGTGAGAGCTAATTCAATCAAGGAAACACTGCATGTTGGTGAAGGGCATATTGAAGAAGCATCAGCCGAGTGGTTCTTGTGGGAGAACAACTCCATTTGCTCACTAACTTCACACACCATCAGGCTTCCAAGCAGCTCTCAAGGAACTTCAGTTTTCACACTCTATTGCTTAGTGCCCTTTGACTGCATTATCTAGGAATGAACCTGGTAGAGCATCCCACACAAACGAATGCTCCACATGAGGGTTTCACATGCCACCAACTCCACATTCTCAGGCAACTTCAGCGCCACAGCCGTTTTCAGATAGCCCTCAATGCAAAGGCTCTAGACGCAAATATTGGTGTGAGAGCTAATTCAATCAAGGAAACACTGCATGTTGGTGAAGGGCATATTGAAGAAGGATCAGCCGAGTGGTTCTTGTGGGGAGAACAACTCCATTTGGCTCAGTAACCTCACACAAAATCAGGCTTCCAAGCAGCTCTCAAGGAAACTCAGTTTTCACACTCTATGCTTAGTGTGCTTTGAGGGCCTAGGGCTGAAATGAAGCTTGGTGAGCATCCACACAAACGAATGCTCCACATGCGGGTTTCACATGCCACCAACTCCACATTCACAGGCAACTTCAGCGCCACAGCCGTTTTCAGATAGCCCCTAAATGCAAAGGCTCTAGACGCAAATATTGGTGTCAGAGCTAATTCAATCAAGGAAACACTGCATATTGGTGAAGGGCATATTGAAGAAGGATCAGCCGAGTGGTTCTTGTGGGAGGAACAACTCATTTGGCTCACTAACTTCACACACCATCAGGCTTCCAAGCAGCTCTCAAGGAAACTCAGTTTTCACACTCTATGCTTAGTGGCCCTTTGCATTATCTAGGAATGAACCTGGTAGAGCATCCCACACAAACGAATGCTCCACATGCGGGTTTCACATGCCACCAACACCACATTCTCAGGCAACTTCAGCGCCACAGCCGTTTTCAGATAGAACTCAATGCAAAGGCTCTAGACGCAATATTGGTGGTGAGAGCTAATTCAATCAAGGAAACACTGCATGTTGGTGAAGGGCTTATTGAAGAAGGATCAGCCGAGTGGTTCTTGTGGAGAACAACTCCATTTGGCTCACTAACTTCACCACCCATCAGGCTTCCAAGCAGCTCTCAAGGAAACTCAGTTTTCACACTCTATCTTAGTGCCCTTTGAGTGCATTATCTAGGAATGAACCTGGTAGAGCATCCCACACAAACGAATGCTCCACATGCGGGTTTCACATGCACCAACTCCACATTCTCAGGCAACTTCAGCGCCACAGCCGTTTTCAGATAGCCCTCAATGCAAAGGCTCTAGACGCAAATATTGGTGTGAGAGATAATTTAATCAAGGAAACACGGCATGTTGGTGAAGGGCATATTGAGGAAGGATCAGCCGAGTGTTTCTTGTGGGAGAACAACTCCATTTGGCTCACTAACTTCACACACCATCAGGGCTTCCAAGCAGCTCTCAAGGAAACTCAGTTTTCACACTCTATGCTTAGTGCCCTTTGAGTGCATTATCTATGAATGAACTGGGAGAGCATCCCACACAAACGAATGCTCCACATGCGGGTTTCACATGCCACCAACTCCACATTCTCAGGCAACTTCAGCGCCACAGCCGTTTTCAGATAGCCCTCAATGCAAAGGCTCTAGACGCAATATTGGTGTGAGAGCTAATTCAATCAAGGAAACACTGCATGTTGGTGAAGGGCATATTGAAGAAGGATCAGCCGAGTGGTTCTTGTGGGAGAACAACTCCATTTGGCTCACTAATTTCACACACCATCAGGCTTCCAAGCAGCTCTCAAGGAAACTCAGTTTTCACACTCTATGCTTAGTGCCCTTTGAGTGCATTATCTATGAATGAACCTGGGAGAGCATCCCACACAAACGAATGCTCCCACATGCGGGTTTCACATGCCACCAACTCCACATTCACAGGCAACTTCAGCGCCACAGCCGTTTTCAGATAGCCCTCAATGCAAAGGCTCTAGACGCAAATATTGTTGTGAGAGCTAATTCAATCAAGGAAACACTGCATGTTGGTGAAGGCTTATTGAAGAAGGATCAGACCGAGGTGTTCTTGTGGGAGAACAACTCCATTTGGCTCACTAACTTCACACACCATCAGGCTTCCAAGCAGCTCTCAAGGAAACTCAGTTTTCACACTCTATGCTTACTGCCCTTTGAGTGCATTATCTAGGAATGAACCTGGTAGAGCATCCCACACAAACCAATGCTCCACATGCGGGTTTCACATGCCACCAACTCCACATTCTCAGGCAACTTCAGCGCCACAGCCGTTTTCAGATAGCCCTCAATGCAAAGGCTCTAGACGCAAATATTGGTGTGAGAGCTAATTTAATCAAGGAAACACGGCATGTTGGTGAAGGGCATATTGAAGAAGGATCAGCCGAGTGGTTCTTGTGGGAGAACAACTCCATTTGGCTCACTAACTTCACACACCATCAGGCTTCCAAGCAGTTCTGAAGGAAACTCAGTTTTCACACTCTATGCTTAGTGCCCTTTGAGTGCCTAGGACTGAAATGAAGATTGGTGAGCATCCCACACAAACGAATGCTCCACATGCGGGTTTCACATGCCACCAACTCCACGTTCTCAGGCAACTTCAGCACCACAGCCGTTTTCAGATAGCCCTCAATGCAAAGGCTCTAGACGCAAATATTGGTGTGAGAGCTAATTCAATCAAGGAAACACTGCATGTTGGTGAAGGGCATATTGAAGAAGGATCAGCCGAGTGGTTCTTGTGGGAGAACAACTCCATTTGGCTCACTAATTTCACACACCATCAGGCTTCCAAGCAGCTCTCAAGGAAACTCAGTTTTCACACTCTATGCTTAGTGCCCTTTGACTGCATTATCTAGGAATGAACCTGGTAGAGCATCACAAACAAACGAATGCTCCACATGAGGGTTTCACAGGCCACCAACTCCACATTCACAGGCAACTTCAGCGCCACAGCCGTTTTCAGATAGCCCTCAATGCAAAGGCTCTAGACGCAAATATTGGTGTGAGAGCTAATTCAATCAAGGAAACACTGCATGTTGGTGAAGGGCATATTGAATAAGGATCAGCCGAGTGGTTCTTGTGGAGAACAACTCCATTTGGCTCAGTAACCTCACATACCATCAGGCTTCCAAGCAGCTCTCAAGGAAACTCAGTTTTCACACTCTATGCTTAGTGTGCTTTGAGGGCCTAGGGCTGAAATGAAGCTTGGTGAGCATCCCACACAAACGAATGCTCCACATGCGGGTTTCACATGCCACCAACTCCACATTCACAGGCAACTTCAGCGCCACAGCCGTTTTCAGATAGCCCTCAATGCAAAGGCTCTAGACGCAAATATTGGTGTGAGAGCTAATTCAATCAAGGAAACACTGCATGTTGGTGAAGGGCATATTGAAGAAGCATCAGCCGAGTGGTTCTTGTGGGAGAACAACTCCATTTGGCTCACTAACTTCACACACCATCAGGCTTCCAAGCAGCTCTCAAGGAAACTCAGTTTTCACACTCTATGCTTAGTGCCCTTTGACTGCATTATCTAGGAATGAACCTGGTAGAGCATCCCACACAAACGAATGCTCCACATGAGGGTTTCACATGCCACCAACTCCACATTCTCAGGCAACTTCAGCGCCACAGCCGTTTTCAGATAGCCCTCAATGCAAAGGCTCTAGACGCAAATATTGGTGTGAGAGCTAATTCAATCAAGGAAACACTGCATGTTGGTGAAGGGCATATTGAAGAAGGATCAGCCGAGTGGTTCTTGTGGGAGAACAACTCCATTTGGCTCAGTAACCTCACACAAAATCAGGCTTCCAAGCAGCTCTCAAGGAAACTCAGTTTTCACACTCTATGCTTAGTGTGCTTTGAGGGCCTATGGCTGAAATGAAGCTTGGTGAGCATCCCACACAAACGAATGCTCCACATGCGGGTTTCACATGCCACCAACTCCACATTCACAGGCAACTTCAGCGCCACAGCCGTTTTCAGATAGCCCTCAATGCAAAGGCTCTAGACGCAAATATTGGTGTCAGAGCTAATTCAATCAAGGAAACACTGCATATTGGTGAAGGGCATGTTGAAGAAGGATCAGCCGAGTGGTTCTTGTGTTAGAACAACTCCATTTGGCTCACTAACTTCACACACCATCAGGCTTCCAAGCAGCTCTCAAGGAAACTCAGTTTTCACACTCTATGCTTAGTGCCCTTTGCATTATCTAGGAATGAACCTGGTAGAGCATCCCACACAAACGAATGCTCCACATGAGGGTTTCACATGCCACCAACTCCACATTCTCAGGCAACTTCAGCGCCACAGCCGTTTTCAGATAGAACTCAATGCAAAGGCTCTAGACGCAAATATTGGTGTGAGAGCTAATTCAATCAAGGAAACACTGCATGTTGGTGAAGGGCTTATTGAAGAAGGATCAGCCGAGTGGTTCTTGTGGGAGAACAACTCCATTTGGCTCACTAACTTCACACACCATCAGGCTTCCAAGCAGCTCTCAAGGAAACTCAGTTTTCACACTCTATCTTAGTGCCCTTTGAGTGCATTATCTAGGAATGAACCTGGTAGAGCATCCCACACAAACGAATGCTCCACATGCGGGTTTCACATGCCACCAACTCCACATTCTCAGGCAACTTCAGCGCCACAGCCGTTTTCAGATAGCCCTCAATGCAAAGGCTCTAGACGCAAATATTGGTGTGAGAGCTAATTCAATCAAGGAAACACGGCATGTTGGTGAAGGGCATATTGAGGAAGGATCAGCCGAGTGTTTCTTGTGGGAGAACAACTCCATTTGGCTCACTAACTTCACACACCATCAGGCTTCCAAGCAGTTCTGAAGGAAACTCAGTTTTCACACTCTATGCTTAGTGCCCTTTGACTGCATTATCTAGGAATGAACCTGGTAGAGCATCACAAACAAACGAATGCTCCACATGAGGGTTTCACAGGCCACCAACTCCACATTCACAGGCAACTTCAGCGCCACAGCCGTTTTCAGATAGCCCTCAATGCAAAGGCTCTAGACGCAAATATTGGTGTGAGAGCTAATTCAATCAAGGAAACACTGCATGTTGGTGAAGGGCATATTGAAGAAGGATCAGCCGAGTGGTTCTTGTGGGAGAACAACTCCATTTGGCTCACTAATTTCACACACCATCAGGCTTCCAAGCAGCTCTCAAGGAAACTCAGTTTTCACACTCTATGCTTAGTGCCCTTTGACTGCATTATCTAGGAATGAACCTGGTAGAGCATCACAAACAAACGAATGCTCCACATGAGGGTTTCACAGGCCACCAACTCCACATTCACAGGCAACTTCAGCGCCACAGCCGTTTTCAGATAGCCCTCAATGCAAAGGCTCTAGACGCAAATATTGGTGTGAGAGCTAATTCAATCAAGGAAACACTGCATGTTGGTGAAGGGCATATTGAAGAAGGATCAGCCGAGTGGTTCTTGTGGGAGAACAACTCCATTTGGCTCAGTAACCTCACATACCATCAGGCTTCCAAGCAGCTCTCAAGAAACTCAGTTTTCACACTCTATGCTTAGTGTGCTTTGAGGGCCTAGGGCTGAAATGAAGCTTGGTGAGCATCCCACACAAACGAATGCTCCACATGCGGGTTTCACATGCCACCAACTCCACATTCACAGGCAACTTCAGCGCCACAGCCGTTTTCAGATAGCCCTCAATGCAAAGGCTCTAGACGCAAATATTGGTGTGAGAGCTAATTCAATCAAGGAAACACTGCATGTTGGTGAAGGGCATATTGAAGAAGCATCAGCCGAGTGGTTCTTGTGGGAGAACAACTCCATTTGGCTCACTAACTTCACACACCATCAGGCTTCCAAGCAGCTCTCAAGGAAACTCAGTTTTCACACTCTATGCTTAGTGCCCTTTGACTGCATTATCTAGGAATGAACCTGGTAGAGCATCCCACACAAACGAATGCTCCACATGAGGGTTTCACATGCCACCAACTCCACATTCTCAGGCAACTTCAGCGCCACAGCCGTTTTCAGATAGCCCTCAATGCAAAGGCTCTAGACGCAAATATTGGTGTGAGAGCTAATTCAATCAAGGAAACACTGCATGTTGGTGAAGGGCATATTGAAGAAGGATCAGCCGAGTGGTTCTTGTGGGAGAACAACTCCATTTGGCTCAGTAACCTCACACAAAATCAGGCTTCCAAGCAGCTCTCAAGGAAACTCAGTTTTCACACTCTATGCTTAGTGTGCTTTGAGGGCCTAGGGCTGAAATGAAGCTTGGTGAGCATCCCACACAAACGAATGCTCCACATGCGGGTTTCACATGCCACCAACTCCACATTCACAGGCAACTTCAGCGCCACAGCCGTTTTCAGATAGCCCTCAATGCAAAGGCTCTAGACGCAAATATTGGTGTCAGAGCTAATTCAATCAAGGAAACACTGCATATTGGTGAAGGGCATATTGAAGAAGGATCAGCCGAGTGGTTCTTGTGTTAGAACAACTCCATTTGGCTCACTAACTTCACACACCATCAGGCTTCCAAGCAGCTCTCAAGGAAACTCAGTTTTCACACTCTATGCTTAGTGCCCTTTGCATTATCTAGGAATGAACCTGGTAAAGCATCCCACACAAACGAATGCTCCACATGAGGGTTTCACATGCCACCAACTCCACATTCTCAGGCAACTTCAGCGCCACAGCCGTTTTCAGATAGAACTCAATGCAAAGGCTCTAGACGCAAATATTGGTGTGAGAGCTAATTCAATCAAGGAAACACTGCATGTTGGTGCAGGGCATATTGAAGAAGGATCAGCCGAGTGGTTCTTGTGGGAGAACAACTCCATTTGGCTCACTAACGTCACACACCATCAGGCTTCCAAGCAGCTCTCAAGGAAACTCAGTTTTCACACTCTATGCTTAGTGCCCTTTGAGTGCATTATCTAGGAATGAACCTGGTAGAGCATCCCACACAAACGAATGCTCCACATGCGGGTTTCACATGCCACCAACTCCACGTTCAAATGCAACTTCAGCGCCACAGCCGTTTTCAGATAGCCCTCAATGCAAAGGCTCTAGACGCAAATATTGGTGTGAGAGCTAATTCAATCAAGGAAACAATGCATGTTGGGGAAGGGCATATTGAAGAAGAATCAGCTGAGCGGTTCTTGTGGGAGAACAACTCCATTTGGCTCACTAACTTCACACACCATCAGGCTTCCAAGCAGCTCTCAAGGAAACTCAGTTTTCACACTCTATGCTAGTGCCCTTTGGGTGCATTATCTAGGAATGAACCTGGTAGAGCATCCCACACAAACAAATGCTCCACATGCGGATTTCACATGCCACCAACTCCACGTTCAAAGGCAACTTCAGCGCCACAGCCGTTTTCAGGTAGCCCTCAATGCAAAGGCTCTAGACGCAAATATTGGTGTGAGAGCTACTTCAATCAAGGAAACACTGCATGTTGGTGAAGGGCATATTGAAGAAGGATCAGCCGAGTGGTTCTTGTGGGAGAACAACTCCATTTGGCTCACTAACTTCACACACCATCAGGCTTCCAAGCAGCTCTCAAGGAAACTCGGTTTTCACACTCTATGCTTAGTGCCCTTTGAGTGCACTATCTAGGAATGAACCTGGTAGAGCATCCCACACAAACGAATGCTCCACATGCGGGTTTCACATGCCACCAACTCCACATTCTCAGGCAACTTCAGCGCCACAGCCGTTTTCAGATAGCCCTCAATGCAAAGGCTCTAGACGCAAATATTGGTGTGAGAGCTAATTCAATCAAGGAAACACTGCATGTTGGTGAAGGGCATATTGAAGAAGGATCAGCCGAGTGGTTCTTGTGGGAGAACAACTCCATTTGGCTCAGTAACCTCACATACCATCAGGCTTCCAAGCAGCTCTCAAGGAAACTCAGTTTTCACACTCTATGCTTAGTGTGCTTTGAGGGCCTAGGGCTGAAATGAAGCTTGGTGAGCATCCCACACAAACGAATGCTCCACATGCGGGTTTCACATGCCACCAACTCCACATTCACAGGCAACTTCAGCGCCACAGCCGTTTTCAGATAGCCCTCAATGCAAAGGCTCTAGACGCAAATATTGGTGTGAGAGCTAATTCAATCAAGGAAACACTGCATGTTGGTGAAGGGCATATTGAAGAAGGATCAGCCGAGTGGTTCTTGTGTTAGAACAACTCCATTTGGCTCACTAACTTCACACACCATCAGGCTTCCAAGCAGCTCTCAAGGAAACTCAGTTGTCACACTCTATGCTTAGTGAACTTTGCATTATCTAGGAATGAACCTGGTAGACCATCCCACACAAACGAATGCTCCACATGAGGGTTTCACATGCCAACAACTCCACATTCTCAGGCAACTTCAGCGCCACAGCCGTTTTCAGATAGCCCTCAATGCAAAGGCTCTAGACGCAAATATTGGTGTGAGAGCTAATTCAATCAAGGAAACACTGCATGTTGGTGAAGGGCATATTGAAGAAGGATCAGCTGAGTGGTTCTTGTGGGAGAATAACTCCATTTGGCTCACTAACTTCACACACCATCAGGCTTCCAAGCAGCTCTCAAGGAAACTCAGTTTTCACACTCTATGCTTACTGCCCTTTGAGTGCATTATCCAGGAATGAAGCTTGGTGAGCATCCCACACAAACGAATGCTCCACATGCGGGTTTCACATGCCACCAACTCCACATTCACAGGCAACTTCAGCGCCACAGCCGTTTTCACATAGCCCTCAATGCAAAGGCTCTAGACGCAAATATTGGTGTCAGAGCTAATTCAATCAAGGAAACACTGCATATTGGTGAAGGGCATATTGAATAAGGATCAGCCGAGTGGTTCTTGTGTTAGAACAACTCCATTTGGCTCACTAACTTCACACACCATCAGGCTTCCAAGCAGCTCTCAAGGAAACTCAGTTTTCACACTCTATGCTTAGTGCCCTTTGCATTATCTAGGAATGAACCTGGTAGAGCATCCCACACAAACGAATGCTCCACATGCGGGTTTCACATGCCACCAACTCCACATTCACAGGCAACTTCAGCGCCACAGCCGTTTTCAGATAGCCCTCAATGCAAAGGCTCTAGACGCAAATATTGGTGTGAGAGCTAATTCAATCAAGGAAACACTGCATATTGGTGAAGGGCATATTGAAGAAGGATCAGCCGAGTGGTTCTTGTGGGAGAACAACTCCATTTGGCTCACTAACTTCACACACCATCAGGCTTCCAAGCAGCTCTCAAGGAAACTCATTTTTCACACTCTATGCTTACTGCCCTTTGAGTGCATTATCCAGGAATGAAGCTTGGTGAGCATCCCACACAAACGAATGCTCCACATGCGGGTTTCACATGCCACCAACTCCACATTCACAGGCAACTTCAGCGCCACAGCCGTTTTCAGATAGCCCTCAATGCAAAGGCTCTAGACGCAAATATTGGTGTGAGAGCTAATTTAATCAAGGAAACACTGCATGTTGGTGAAGGGCATATTGAAGAAGGATCAGCCGAGTGGTTCTTGTGGGAGAACAACTCCATTTGGCTCAGTAACCTCACACAAAATCAGGCTTCCAAGCAGCTCTCAAGGAAACTCAGTTTTCACACTCTATGCTTAGTGTGCTTTGAGTGCCTAGGGCTGAAATGAAGCTTGGTGAGCATCCCACACAAACGAATGCTCCACATGCGGGTTTCACATGCCACCAACTCCACATTCTCAGGCAACTTCAGCGCCACAGCCGTTTTCAGATAGCCCTCAATGCAAAGGCTCTAGACGCAAATATTGGTGTCAGAGCTATTTCAATCAAGGAAACACTGCATATTGGTGAAGGGCATATTGAAGAAGGATCAGCCGAGTGGTTCTTGTGGGAGAACAACTCCATTTGGCTCACTAACTTCACACACCATCAGGCTTCCAAGCAGCTCTCAAGGAAACTCAGTTTTCACACTCTATGCTTAGTGCCCTTTGAGAGCCTAGGACTGAAATGAAGCTGGTAGAGCATCCCACACAAACGAAAGCTCCACATGCGGGTTTCACATGCCACCAACTCCACATTCACAGGCAACTTCAGCGCCACAGCCGTTTTCAGATAGCCCTCAATGCAAAGGCTCTAGACGCAAATATTGGTGTGAGAGCTAATTCAATCAAGGAAACACTGCATGTTGGTGAAGGGCTTATTGAAGAAGGATCAGCCGAGTGGTTCTTGTGGGAGAACAACTCCATTTGGCTCACTAACTTCACACACCATCAGGCTTCCAAGCAGCTCTCAAGGAAACTCAGTTTTCACACTCTATCTTAGTGCCCTTTGAGTGCATTATCTAGGAATGAACCTGGTAGAGCATCCAACACAAACGAATGCTCCACATGCGGGTTTCACATGCCACCAACTCCACATTCTCAGGCAACTTCAGCGCCACAGCCGTTTTCAGATAGCCCTCAATGCAAAGGCTCTAGACGCAAATATTGGTGTGAGAGATAATTTAATCAAGGAAACACGGCATGTTGGTGAAGGGCATATTGAGGAAGGATCAGCCGAGTGTTTCTTGTGGGAGAACAACTCCATTTGGCTCACTAACTTCACACACCATCAGGCTTCCAAGCAGCTCTCAAGGAAACTCAGTTTTCACACTCTATGCTTAGTGCCCTTTGAGTGCATTATCTAGGAATGAACCTGGTAGAGCATCCCACACAAACGAATGCTCCACATGCGGGTTTCACATGCCACCAACTCCACATTCTCAGGCAACTTCAGCGCCACAGCCGTTTTCAGATAGCCCTCAATGCAAAGGCTCTAGACGCAAATATTGGTGTGAGAGCTAATTCAATCAAGGAAACACTGCATGTTGGTGAAGGGCATATTGAAGAAGGATCAGCCGAGTGGTTCTTGTGGGAGAACAACTCCATTTGGCTCACTAATTTCACACACCATCAGGCTTCCAAGCAGCTCTCAAGGAAACTCAGTTTTCACACTCTATGCTTAGTGCCCTTTGAGTGCATTATCTATGAATGAACCTGGGAGAGCATCCCACACAAACGAATGCTCCACATGCGGGTTTCACATGGCAGCAACTCCACATTCACAGGCAACTTCAGCGCCACAGCCGTTTTCAGATAGCCCTCAATGCAAAGGCTCTAGACGCAAATATTGGTGTGAGAGCTAATTCAATCAAGGAAACACTGCATGTTGGTGAAGGGCTTATTGAAGAAGGATCAGCCGAGGTGTTCTTGTGGGAGAAGAACTCCATTTGGCTCACTAACTTCACACACCATCAGGCTTCCAAGCAGCTCTCAAGGAAACTCAGTTTTCACACTCTATGCTTACTGCCCTTTGAGTGCATTATCTAGGAATGAACCTGGTAGAGCATCCCACACAAACCAATGCTCCACATGCGGGTTTCACATGCCACCAACTCCACATTCTCAGGCAACTTCAGCGCCACAGCCGTTTTCAGATAGCCCTCAATGCAAAGGCTCTAGACGCAAATATTGGTGTGAGAGCTAATTTAATCAAGGAAACACGGCATGTTGGTGAAGGGCATATTGAAGAAGGATCAGCCGAGTGGTTCTTGTGGGAGAACAACTCCATTTGGCTCACTAACTTCACACACCATCAGGCTTCCAAGCAGTTCTGAAGGAAACTCAGTTTTCACACTCTATGCTTAGTGCCCTTTGAGTGCCTAGGACTGAAATGAAGATTGGTGAGCATCCCACACAAACGAATGCTCCACATGCGGGTTTCACATGCCACCAACTCCACATTCTCAGGCAACTTCAGCACCACAGCCGTTTTCAGATAGCCCTCAATGCAAAGGCTCTAGACGCAAATATTGGTGTGAGAGCTAATTCAATCAAGGAAACACTGCATGTTGGTGAAGGGCATATTGAAGAAGGATCAGCCGAGTGGTTCTTGTGGGAGAACAACTCCATTTGGCTCACTAATTTCACACACCATCAGGCTTCCAAGCAGCTCTCAAGGAAACTCAGTTTTCACACTCTATGCTTAGTGCCCTTTGACTGCATTATCTAGGAATGAACCTGGTAGAGCATCACAAACAAACGAATGCTCCACATGAGGGTTTCACAGGCCACCAACTCCACATTCACAGGCAACTTCAGCGCCACAGCCGTTTTCAGATAGCCCTCAATGCAAAGGCTCTAGACGCAAATATTGGTGTGAGAGCTAATTCAATCAAGGAAACACTGCATGTTGGTGAAGGGCATATTGAATAAGGATCAGCCGAGTGGTTCTTGTGGGAGAACAACTCCATTTGGCTCAGTAACCTCACATACCATCAGGCTTCCAAGCAGCTCTCAAGGAAACTCAGTTTTCACACTCTATGCTTAGTGTGCTTTGAGGGCCTAGGGCTGAAATGAAGCTTGGTGAGCATCCCACACAAACGAATGCTCCACATGCGGGTTTCACATGCCACCAACTCCACATTCACAGGCAACTTCAGCGCCACAGCCGTTTTCAGATAGCCCTCAATGCAAAGGCTCTAGACGCAAATATTGGTGTGAGAGCTAATTCAATCAAGGAAACACTGCATGTTGGTGAAGGGCATATTGAAGAAGCATCAGCCGAGTGGTTCTTGTGGGAGAACAACTCCATTTGGCTCACTAACTTCACACACCATCAGGCTTCCAAGCAGCTCTCAAGGAAACTCAGTTTTCACACTCTATGCTTAGTGCCCTTTGACTGCATTATCTAGGAATGAACCTGGTAGAGCATTACACACAAACGAATGCTCCACATGAGGGTTTCACATGCCACCAACTCCACATTCTCAGGCAACTTCAGCGCCACAGCCGTTTTCAGATAGCCCTCAATGCAAAGGCTCTAGACGCAAATATTGGTGTGAGAGCTAATTCAATCAAGGAAACACTGCATGTTGGTGAAGGGCATATTGAAGAAGGATCAGCCGAGTGGTTCTTGTGGGAGAACAACTCCATTTGGCTCAGTAACCTCACACAAAATCAGGCTTCCAAGCAGCTCTCAAGGAAACTCAGTTTTCACACTCTATGCTTAGTGTGCTTTGAGGGCCTAGGGCTGAAATGAAGCTTGGTGAGCATCCCACACAAACGAATGCTCCACATGCGGGTTTCACATGCCACCAACTCCACATTCACAGGCAACTTCAGCGCCACAGCCGTTTTCAGATAGCCCTCAATGCAAAGGCTCTAGACGCAAATATTGGTGTCAGAGCTAATTCAATCAAGGAAACACTGCATATTGGTGAAGGGCATATTGAAGAAGGATCAGCCGAGTGGTTCTTGTGGGAGAACAACTCCATTTGGCTCACTAACTTCACACACCATCAGGCTTCCAAGCAGCTCTCAAGGAAACTCAGTTTTCACACTCTATGCTTAGTGCCCTTTGCATTATCTAGGAATGAACCTGGTAGAGCATCCCACACAAACGAATGCTCCACATGAGGGTTTCACATGCCACCAACTACACATTCTCAGGCAACTTCAGCGCCACAGCCGTTTTCAGATAGAACTCAATGCAAAGGCTCTAGACGCAAATATTGGTGTGAGAGCTAATTCAATCAAGGAAACACTGCATGTTGGTGAAGGGCTTATTGAAGAAGGATCAGCCGAGTGGTTCTTGTGGGAGAACAACTCCATTTGGCTCACTAACTTCACACACCATCAGGCTTCCAAGCAGCTCTCAAGGAAACTCAGTTTTCACACTCTATCTTAGTGCCCTTTGAGTGCATTATCTAGGAATGAACCTGGTAGAGCATCCCACACAAACGAATGCTCCACATGCGGGTTTCACATGCCACCAACTCCACATTCTCAGGCAACTTCAGCGCCACAGCCGTTTTCAGATAGCCCTCAATGCAAAGGCTCTAGACGCAAATATTGGTGTGAGAGATAATTTAATCAAGGAAACACGGCATGTTGGTGAAGGGCATATTGAGGAAGGATCAGCCGAGTGTTTCTTGTGGGAGAACAACTCCATTTGGCTCACTAACTTCACACACCATCAGGCTTCCAAGCAGCTCTCAAGGAAACTCAGTTTTCACACTCTATGCTTAATGCCCTTTGAGTGCATTATCTATGAATGAACCTGGGAGAGCATCCCACACAAACGAATGCTCCACATGCGGGTTTCACATGCCACCAACTCCACATTCTCAGGCAACTTCAGCGCCACAGCCGTTTTCAGATAGCCCTCAATGCAAAGGCTCTAGACGCAAATATTGGTGTGAGAGCTAATTCAATCAAGGAAACACTGCATGTTGGTGAAGGGCATATTGAAGAAGGATCAGCCGAGTGGTTCTTGTGGGAGAACAACTCCATTTGGCTCACTAATTTCACACACCATCAGGCTTCCAAGCAGCTCTCAAGGAAACTCAGTTTTCACACTCTATGCTTAGTGCCCTTTGAGTGCATTATCTATGAATGAACCTGGTAGAGCATCCCACACAAACGAATGCTCCACATGCGGGTTTCACATGCCAGCAACTCCACATTCACAGGCAACTTCAGCGCCACAGCCGTTTTCAGATAGCCCTCAATGCAAAGGCTCTAGACGCAAATATTGTTGTGAGAGCTAATTCAATCAAGGAAACACTGCATGTTGGTGAAGGGCTTATTGAAGAAGGATCAGCCGAGGTGTTCTTGTGGGAGAACAACTCCATTTGGCTCACTAACTTCACACACCATCAGGCTTCCAAGCAGCTCTCAAGGAAACTCAGTTTTCACACTCTATGCTTACTGCCCTTTGAGTGCATTATCTAGGAATGAACCTGGTAGAGCATCCCACACAAACCAATGCTCCACATGCGGGTTTCACATGCCACCAACTCCACATTCTCAGGCAACTTCAGCGCCACAGCCGTTTTCAGATAGCCCTCAATGCAAAGGCTCTAGACGCAAATATTGGTGTGAGAGCTAATTTAATCAAGGAAACACGGCATGTTGGTGAAGGGCATATTGAAGAAGGATCAGCCGAGTGGTTCTTGTGGGAGAACAACTCCATTTGGCTCACTAACTTCACACACCATCAGGCTTCCAAGCAGTTCTGAAGGAAACTCAGTTTTCACACTCTATGCTTAGTGCCCTTTGAGTGCCTAGGACTGAAATGAAGATTGGTGAGCATCCCACACAAACGAATGCTCCACATGCGGGTTTCACATGCCACCAACTCCACATTCTCAGGCAACTTCAGCACCACAGCCGTTTTCAGATAGCCCTCAATGCAAAGGCTCTAGACGCAAATATTGGTGTGAGAGCTAATTCAATCAAGGAAACACTGCATGTTGGTGAAGGGCATATTGAAGAAGGATCAGCCGAGTGGTTCTTGTGGGAGAACAACTCCATTTGGCTCACTAATTTCACACACCATCAGGCTTCCAAGCAGCTCTCAAGGAAACTCAGTTTTCACACTCTATGCTTAGTGCCCTTTGACTGCATTATCTAGGAATGAACCTGGTAGAGCATCACAAACAAACGAATGCTCCACATGAGGGTTTCACAGGCCACCAACTCCACATTCACAGGCAACTTCAGCGCCACAGCCGTTTTCAGATAGCCCTCAATGCAAAGGCTCTAGACGCAAATATTGGTGTGAGAGCTAATTCAATCAAGGAAACACTGCATGTTGGTGAAGGGCATATTGAATAAGGATCAGCCGAGTGGTTCTTGTGGGAGAACAACTCCATTTGGCTCAGTAACCTCACATACCATTAGGCTTCCAAGCAGCTCTCAAGGAAACTCAGTTTTCACACTCTATGCTTAGTGTGCTTTGAGGGCCTAGGGCTGAAATGAAGCTTGGTGAGCATCCCACACAAACGAATGCTCCACATGCGGGTTTCACATGCCACCAACTCCACATTCACAGGCAACTTCAGCGCCACAGCCGTTTTCAGATAGCCCTCAATGCAAAGGCTCTAGACGCAAATATTGGTGTGAGAGCTAATTCAATCAAGGAAACACTGCATGTTGGTGAAGGGCATATTGAAGAAGCATCAGCCGAGTGGTTCTTGTGGGAGAACAACTCCATTTGGCTCACTAACTTCACACACCATCAGGCTTCCAAGCAGCTCTCAAGGAAACTCAGTTTTCACACTCTATGCTTAGTGCCCTTTGACTGCATTATCTAGGAATGAACCTGGTAGAGCATCCCACACAAACGAATGCTCCACATGAGGGTTTCACATGCCACCAACTCCACATTCTCAGGCAACTTCAGCGCCACAGCCGTTTTCAGATAGCCCTCAATGCAAAGGCTCTAGACGCAAATATTGGTGTGAGAGCTAATTCAATCAAGGAAACACTGCATGTTGGTGAAGGGCATATTGAAGAAGGATCAGCCGAGTGGTTCTTGTGGGAGAACAACTCCATTTGGCTCAGTAACCTCACACAAAATCAGGCTTCCAAGCAGCTCTCAAGGAAACTCAGTTTTCACACTCTATGCTTAGTGTGCTTTGAGGGCCTAGGGCTGAAATGAAGCTTGGTGAGCATCCCACACAAACGAATGCTCCACATGCGGGTTTCACATGCCACCAACTCCACATTCACAGGCAACTTCAGCGCCACAGCCGTTTTCAGATAGCCCTCAATGCAAAGGCTCTAGACGCAAATATTGGTGTCAGAGCTAATTCAATCAAGGAAACACTGCATATTGGTGAAGGGCATATTGAAGAAGGATCAGCCGAGTGGTTCTTGTGTTAGAACAACTCCATTTGGCTCACTAACTTCACACACCATCAGGCTTCCAAGCAGCTCTCAAGGAAACTCAGTTTTCACACTCTATGCTTAGTGCCCTTTGCATTATCTAGGAATGAACCTGGTAGAGCATCCCACACAAACGAATGCTCCACATGAGGGTTTCACATGCCACCAACTCCACATTCTCAGGCAACTTCAGCGCCACAGCCGTTTTCAGATAGAACTCAATGCAAAGGCTCTAGACGCAAATATTGGTGTGAGAGCTAATTCAATCAAGGAAACACTGCATGTTGGTGAAGGGCTTATTGAAGAAGGATCAGCCGAGTGGTTCTTGTGGGAGAACAACTCCATTTGGCTCACTAACTTCACACACCATCAGGCTTCCAAGCAGCTCTCAAGGAAACTCAGTTTTCACACTCTATCTTAGTGCCCTTTGAGTGCATTATCTAGGAATGAACCTGGTAGAGCATCCCACACAAACGAATGCTCCACATGCGGGTTTCACATGCCACCAACTCCACATTCTCAGGCAACTTCAGCGCCACAGCCGTTTTCAGATAGCCCTCAATGCAAAGGCTCTAGACGCAAATATTGGTGTGAGAGCTAATTCAATCAAGGAAACACTGCATGTTGGTGAAGGGCATATTGAAGAAGGATCAGCCGAGTGGTTCTTGTGGGAGAACAACTCCATTTGGCTCACTAATTTCACACACCATCAGGCTTCCAAGCAGCTCTCAAGGAAACTCAGTTTTCACACTCTATGCTTAGTGCCCTTTGAGTGCATTATCTATGAATGAACCTGGGAGAGCATCCCACACAAACGAATGCTCCACATGCGGGTTTCACATGCCAGCAACTCCACATTCACAGGCAACTTCAGCGCCACAGCCGTTTTCAGATAGCCCTCAATGCAAAGGCTCTAGACGCAAATATTGTTGTGAGAGCTAATTCAATCAAGGAAACACTGCATGTTGGTGAAGGGCTTATTGAAGAAGGATCAGCCGAGGTGTTCTTGTGGGAGAACAACTCCATTTGGCTCACTAACTTCACACACCATCAGGCTTCCAAGCAGCTCTCAAGGAAACTCAGTTTTCACACTCTATGCTTACTGCCCTTTGAGTGCATTATCTAGGAATGAACCTGGTAGAGCATCCCACACAAACCAATGCTCCACATGCGGGTTTCACATGCCACCAACTCCACATTCTCAGGCAACTTCAGCGCCACAGCCGTTTTCAGATAGCCCTCAATGCAAAGGCTCTAGACGCAAATATTGGTGTGAGAGCTAATTTAATCAAGGAAACACGGCATGTTGGTGAAGGGCATATTGAAGAAGGATCAGCCGAGTGGTTCTTGTGGGAGAACAACTCCATTTGGCTCACTAACTTCACACACCATCAGGCTTCCAAGCAGTTCTGAAGGAAACTCAGTTTTCACACTCTATGCTTAGTGCCCTTTGAGTGCCTAGGACTGAAATGAAGATTGGTGAGCATCCCACACAAACGAATGCTCCACATGCGGGTTTCACATGCCACCAACTCCACATTCTCAGGCAACTTCAGCACCACAGCCGTTTTCAGATAGCCCTCAATGCAAAGGCTCTAGACGCAAATATTGGTGTGAGAGCTAATTCAATCAAGGAAACACTGCATGTTGGTGAAGGGCATATTGAAGAAGGATCAGCCGAGTGGTTCTTGTGGGAGAACAACTCCATTTGGCTCACTAATTTCACACACCATCAGGCTTCCAAGCAGCTCTCAAGGAAACTCAGTTTTCACACTCTATGCTTAGTGCCCTTTGACTGCATTATCTAGGAATGAACCTGGTAGAGCATCACAAACAAACGAATGCTCCACATGAGGGTTTCACAGGCCACCAACTCCACATTCACAGGCAACTTCAGCGCCACAGCCGTTTTCAGATAGCCCTCAATGCAAAGGCTCTAGACGCAAATATTGGTGTGAGAGCTAATTCAATCAAGGAAACACTGCATGTTGGTGAAGGGCATATTGAATAAGGATCAGCCGAGTGGTTCTTGTGGGAGAACAACTCCATTTGGCTCAGTAACCTCACATACCATTAGGCTTCCAAGCAGCTCTCAAGGAAACTCAGTTTTCACACTCTATGCTTAGTGTGCTTTGAGGGCCTAGGGCTGAAATGAAGCTTGGTGAGCATCCCACACAAACGAATGCTCCACATGCGGGTTTCACATGCCACCAACTCCACATTCACAGGCAACTTCAGCGCCACAGCCGTTTTCAGATAGCCCTCAATGCAAAGGCTCTAGACGCAAATATTGGTGTCAGAGCTAATTCAATCAAGGAAACACTGCATATTGGTGAAGGGCATATTGAAGAAGGATCAGCCGAGTGGTTCTTGTGTTAGAACAACTCCATTTGGCTCACTAACTTCACACACCATCAGGCTTCCAAGCAGCTCTCAAGGAAACTCAGTTTTCACACTCTATGCTTAGTGCCCTTTGCATTATCTAGGAATGAACCTGGTAGAGCATCCCACACAAACGAATGCTCCACATGAGGGTTTCACATGCCACCAACTCCACATTCTCAGGCAACTTCAGCGCCACAGCCGTTTTCAGATAGAACTCAATGCAAAGGCTCTAGACGCAAATATTGGTGTGAGAGCTAATTCAATCAAGGAAACACTGCATGTTGGTGAAGGGCTTATTGAAGAAGGATCAGCCGAGTGGTTCTTGTGGGAGAACAACTCCATTTGGCTCACTAACTTCACACACCATCAGGCTTCCAAGCAGCTCTCAAGGAAACTCAGTTTTCACACTCTATCTTAGTGCCCTTTGAGTGCATTATCTAGGAATGAACCTGGTAGAGCATCCCACACAAACGAATGCTCCACATGCGGGTTTCACATGCCACCAACTCCACATTCTCAGGCAACTTCAGCGCCACAGCCGTTTTCAGATAGCCCTCAATGCAAAGGCTCTAGACGCAAATATTGGTGTGAGAGCTAATTCAATCAAGGAAACACTGCATGTTGGTGAAGGGCATATTGAAGAAGGATCAGCCGAGTGGTTCTTGTGGGAGAACAACTCCATTTGGCTCACTAATTTCACACACCATCAGGCTTCCAAGCAGCTCTCAAGGAAACTCAGTTTTCACACTCTATGCTTAGTGCCCTTTGAGTGCATTATCTATGAATGAACCTGGGAGAGCATCCCACACAAACGAATGCTCCACATGCGGGTTTCACATGCCAGCAACTCCACATTCACAGGCAACTTCAGCGCCACAGCCGTTTTCAGATAGCCCTCAATGCAAAGGCTCTAGACGCAAATATTGGTGTGAGAGCTAATTCAATCAAGGAAACACTGCATGTTGGTGAAGGGCTTATTGAAGAAGGATCAGCCGAGTGGTTCTTGTGGGAGAACAACTCCATTTGGCTCACTAACTTCACACACCATCAGGCTTCCAAGCAGCTCTCAAGGAAACTCAGTTTTCACACTCTATCTTAGTGCCCTTTGAGTGCATTATCTAGGAATGAACCTGGTAGAGCATCCCACACAAACGAATGCTCCACATGCGGGTTTCACATGCCACCAACTCCACATTCTCAGGCAACTTCAGCGCCACAGCCGTTTTCAGATAGCCCTCAATGCAAAGGCTCTAGACGCAAATATTGGTGTGAGAGCTAATTCAATCAAGGAAACACTGCATGTTGGTGAAGGGCATATTGAAGAAGGATCAGCCGAGTGGTTCTTGTGGGAGAACAACTCCATTTGGCTCACTAATTTCACACACCATCAGGCTTCCAAGCAGCTCTCAAGGAAACTCAGTTTTCACACTCTATGCTTAGTGCCCTTTGAGTGCATTATCTATGAATGAACCTGGGAGAGCATCCCACACAAACGAATGCTCCACATGCGGGTTTCACATGCCAGCAACTCCACATTCACAGGCAACTTCAGCGCCACAGCCGTTTTCAGATAGCCCTCAATGCAAAGGCTCTAGACGCAAATATTGTTGTGAGAGCTAATTCAATCAAGGAAACACTGCATGTTGGTGAAGGGCTTATTGAAGAAGGATCAGCCGAGGTGTTCTTGTGGGAGAACAACTCCATTTGGCTCACTAACTTCACACACCATCAGGCTTCCAAGCAGCTCTCAAGGAAACTCAGTTTTCACACTCTATGCTTACTGCCCTTTGAGTGCATTATCTAGGAATGAACCTGGTAGAGCATCCCACACAAACCAATGCTCCACATGCGGGTTTCACATGCCACCAACTCCACATTCTCAGGCAACTTCAGCGCCACAGCCGTTTTCAGATAGCCCTCAATGCAAAGGCTCTAGACGCAAATATTGGTGTGAGAGCTAATTTAATCAAGGAAACACGGCATGTTGGTGAAGGGCATATTGAAGAAGGATCAGCCGAGTGGTTCTTGTGGGAGAACAACTCCATTTGGCTCACTAACTTCACACACCATCAGGCTTCCAAGCAGTTCTGAAGGAAACTCAGTTTTCACACTCTATGCTTAGTGCCCTTTGAGTGCCTAGGACTGAAATGAAGATTGGTGAGCATCCCACACAAACGAATGCTCCACATGCGGGTTTCACATGCCACCAACTCCACATTCTCAGGCAACTTCAGCACCACAGCCGTTTTCAGATAGCCCTCAATGCAAAGGCTCTAGACGCAAATATTGGTGTGAGAGCTAATTCAATCAAGGAAACACTGCATGTTGGTGAAGGGCATATTGAAGAAGGATCAGCCGAGTGGTTCTTGTGGGAGAACAACTCCATTTGGCTCACTAATTTCACACACCATCAGGCTTCCAAGCAGCTCTCAAGGAAACTCAGTTTTCACACTCTATGCTTAGTGCCCTTTGACTGCATTATCTAGGAATGAACCTGGTAGAGCATCACAAACAAACGAATGCTCCACATGAGGGTTTCACAGGCCACCAACTCCACATTCACAGGCAACTTCAGCGCCACAGCCGTTTTCAGATAGCCCTCAATGCAAAGGCTCTAGACGCAAATATTGGTGTGAGAGCTAATTCAATCAAGGAAACACTGCATGTTGGTGAAGGGCATATTGAATAAGGATCAGCCGAGTGGTTCTTGTGGGAGAACAACTCCATTTGGCTCAGTAACCTCACATACCATTAGGCTTCCAAGCAGCTCTCAAGGAAACTCAGTTTTCACACTCTATGCTTAGTGTGCTTTGAGGGCCTAGGGCTGAAATGAAGCTTGGTGAGCATCCCACACAAACGAATGCTCCACATGCGGGTTTCACATGCCACCAACTCCACATTCACAGGCAACTTCAGCGCCACAGCCGTTTTCAGATAGCCCTCAATGCAAAGGCTCTAGACGCAAATATTGGTGTCAGAGCTAATTCAATCAAGGAAACACTGCATATTGGTGAAGGGCATATTGAAGAAGGATCAGCCGAGTGGTTCTTGTGTTAGAACAACTCCATTTGGCTCACTAACTTCACACACCATCAGGCTTCCAAGCAGCTCTCAAGGAAACTCAGTTTTCACACTCTATGCTTAGTGCCCTTTGCATTATCTAGGAATGAACCTGGTAGAGCATCCCACACAAACGAATGCTCCACATGAGGGTTTCACATGCCACCAACTCCACATTCTCAGGCAACTTCAGCGCCACAGCCGTTTTCAGATAGAACTCAATGCAAAGGCTCTAGACGCAAATATTGGTGTGAGAGCTAATTCAATCAAGGAAACACTGCATGTTGGTGAAGGGCTTATTGAAGAAGGATCAGCCGAGTGGTTCTTGTGGGAGAACAACTCCATTTGGCTCACTAACTTCACACACCATCAGGCTTCCAAGCAGCTCTCAAGGAAACTCAGTTTTCACACTCTATCTTAGTGCCCTTTGAGTGCATTATCTAGGAATGAACCTGGTAGAGCATCCCACACAAACGAATGCTCCACATGCGGGTTTCACATGCCACCAACTCCACATTCTCAGGCAACTTCAGCGCCACAGCCGTTTTCAGATAGCCCTCAATGCAAAGGCTCTAGACGCAAATATTGGTGTGAGAGCTAATTCAATCAAGGAAACACTGCATGTTGGTGAAGGGCATATTGAAGAAGGATCAGCCGAGTGGTTCTTGTGGGAGAACAACTCCATTTGGCTCACTAATTTCACACACCATCAGGCTTCCAAGCAGCTCTCAAGGAAACTCAGTTTTCACACTCTATGCTTAGTGCCCTTTGAGTGCATTATCTATGAATGAACCTGGGAGAGCATCCCACACAAACGAATGCTCCACATGCGGGTTTCACATGCCAGCAACTCCACATTCACAGGCAACTTCAGCGCCACAGCCGTTTTCAGATAGCCCTCAATGCAAAGGCTCTAGACGCAAATATTGTTGTGAGAGCTAATTCAATCAAGGAAACACTGCATGTTGGTGAAGGGCTTATTGAAGAAGGATCAGCCGAGGTGTTCTTGTGGGAGAACAACTCCATTTGGCTCACTAACTTCACACACCATCAGGCTTCCAAGCAGCTCTCAAGGAAACTCAGTTTTCACACTCTATGCTTACTGCCCTTTGAGTGCATTATCTAGGAATGAACCTGGTAGAGCATCCCACACAAACCAATGCTCCACATGCGGGTTTCACATGCCACCAACTCCACATTCTCAGGCAACTTCAGCGCCACAGCCGTTTTCAGATAGCCCTCAATGCAAAGGCTCTAGACGCAAATATTGGTGTGAGAGCTAATTTAATCAAGGAAACACGGCATGTTGGTGAAGGGCATATTGAAGAAGGATCAGCCGAGTGGTTCTTGTGGGAGAACAACTCCATTTGGCTCACTAACTTCACACACCATCAGGCTTCCAAGCAGTTCTGAAGGAAACTCAGTTTTCATACTCTATGCTTAGTGCCCTTTGAGTGCCTAGGACTGAAATGAAGATTGGTGAGCATCCCACACAAACGAATGCTCCACATGCGGGTTTCACATGCCACCAACTCCACATTCTCAGGCAACTTCAGCACCACAGCCGTTTTCAGATAGCCCTCAATGCAAAGGCTCTAGACGCAAATATTGGTGTGAGAGCTAATTCAATCAAGGAAACACTGCATGTTGGTGAAGGGCATATTGAAGAAGGATCAGCCGAGTGGTTCTTGTGGGAGAACAACTCCATTTGGCTCACTAATTTCACACACCATCAGGCTTCCAAGCAGCTCTCAAGGAAACTCAGTTTTCACACTCTATGCTTAGTGCCCTTTGACTGCATTATCTAGGAATGAACCTGGTAGAGCATCACAAACAAACGAATGCTCCACATGAGGGTTTCACAGGCCACCAACTCCACATTCACAGGCAACTTCAGCGCCACAGCCGTTTTCAGATAGCCCTCAATGCAAAGGCTCTAGACGCAAATATTGGTGTGAGAGCTAATTCAATCAAGGAAACACTGCATGTTGGTGAAGGGCATATTGAATAAGGATCAGCCGAGTGGTTCTTGTGGGAGAACAACTCCATTTGGCTCAGTAACCTCACATACCATTAGGCTTCCAAGCAGCTCTCAAGGAAACTCAGTTTTCACACTCTATGCTTAGTGTGCTTTGAGGGCCTAGGGCTGAAATGAAGCTTGGTGAGCATCCCACACAAACGAATGCTCCACATGCGGGTTTCACATGCCACCAACTCCACATTCACAGGCAACTTCAGCGCCACAGCCGTTTTCAGATAGCCCTCAATGCAAAGGCTCTAGACGCAAATATTGGTGTGAGAGCTAATTCAATCAAGGAAACACTGCATGTTGGTGAAGGGCATATTGAAGAAGCATCAGCCGAGTGGTTCTTGTGGGAGAACAACTCCATTTGGCTCACTAACTTCACACACCATCAGGCTTCCAAGCAGCTCTCAAGGAAACTCAGTTTTCACACTCTATGCTTAGTGCCCTTTGACTGCATTATCTAGGAATGAACCTGGTAGAGCATCCCACACAAACGAATGCTCCACATGAGGGTTTCACATGCCACCAACTCCACATTCTCAGGCAACTTCAGCGCCACAGCCGTTTTCAGATAGCCCTCAATGCAAAGGCTCTAGACGCAAATATTGGTGTCAGAGCTAATTCAATCAAGGAAACACTGCATGTTGGTGAAGGGCATATTGAAGAAGGATCAGCCGAGTGGTTCTTGTGGGAGAACAACTCCATTTGGCTCAGTAACCTCACACAAAATCAGGCTTCCAAGCAGCTCTCAAGGAAACTCAGTTTTCACACTCTATGCTTAGTGTGCTTTGAGGGCCTAGGGCTGAAATGAAGCTTGGTGAGCATCCCACACAAACGAATGCTCCACATGCGGGTTTCACATGCCACCAACTCCACATTCACAGGCAACTTCAGCGCCACAGCCGTTTTCAGATAGCCCTCAATGCAAAGGCTCTAGACGCAAATATTGGTGTCAGAGCTAATTCAATCAAGGAAACACTGCATATTGGTGAAGGGCATATTGAAGAAGGATCAGCCGAGTGGTTCTTGTGTTAGAACAACTCCATTTGGCTCACTAACTTCACACACCATCAGGCTTCCAAGCAGCTCTCAAGGAAACTCAGTTTTCACACTCTATGCTTAGTGCCCTTTGCATTATCTAGGAATGAACCTGGTAGAGCATCCCACACAAACGAATGCTCCACATGAGGGTTTCACATGCCACCAACTCCACATTCTCAGGCAACTTCAGCGCCACAGCCGTTTTCAGATAGAACTCAATGCAAAGGCTCTAGACGCAAATATTGGTGTGAGAGCTAATTCAATCAAGGAAACACTGCATGTTGGTGAAGGGCTTATTGAAGAAGGATCAGCCGAGTGGTTCTTGTGGGAGAACAACTCCATTTGGCTCACTAACTTCACACACCATCAGGCTTCCAAGCAGCTCTCAAGGAAACTCAGTTTTCACACTCTATGCTTAGTGCCCTTTGAGTGCATTATCTATGAATGAACCTGGGAGAGCATCCCACACAAACGAATGCTCCACATGCGGGTTTCACATGCCAGCAACTCCACATTCACAGGCAACTTCAGCGCCACAGCCGTTTTCAGATAGCCCTCAATGCAAAGGCTCTAGACGCAAATATTGTTGTGAGAGCTAATTCAATCAAGGAAACACTGCATGTTGGTGAAGGGCTTATTGAAGAAGGATCAGCCGAGGTGTTCTTGTGGGAGAACAACTCCATTTGGCTCACTAACTTCACACACCATCAGGCTTCCAAGCAGCTCTCAAGGAAACTCAGTTTTCACACTCTATGCTTACTGCCCTTTGAGTGCATTATCTAGGAATGAACCTGGTAGAGCATCCCACACAAACCAATGCTCCACATGCGGGTTTCACATGCCACCAACTCCACATTCTCAGGCAACTTCAGCGCCACAGCCGTTTTCAGATAGCCCTCAATGCAAAGGCTCTACACGCAAATATTGGTGTGAGAGCTAATTTAATCAAGGAAACACGGCATGTTGGTGAAGGGCATATTGAAGAAGGATCAGCCGAGTGGTTCTTGTGGGAGAACAACTCCATTTGGCTCACTAACTTCACACACCATCAGGCTTCCAAGCAGTTCTGAAGGAAACTCAGTTTTCACACTCTATGCTTAGTGCCCTTTGAGTGCCTAGGACTGAAATGAAGATTGGTGAGCATCCCACACAAACGAATGCTCCACATGCGGGTTTCACATGCCACCAACTCCACATTCTCAGGCAACTTCAGCACCACAGCCGTTTTCAGATAGCCCTCAATGCAAAGGCTCTAGACGCAAATATTGGTGTGAGAGCTAATTCAATCAAGGAAACACTGCATGTTGGTGAAGGGCATATTGAAGAAGGATCAGCCGAGTGGTTCTTGTGGGAGAACAACTCCATTTGGCTCACTAATTTCACACACCATCAGGCTTCCAAGCAGCTCTCAAGGAAACTCAGTTTTCACACTCTATGCTTAGTGCCCTTTGACTGCATTATCTAGGAATGAACCTGGTAGAGCATCACAAACAAACGAATGCTCCACATGAGGGTTTCACAGGCCACCAACTCCACATTCACAGGCAACTTCAGCGCCACAGCCGTTTTCAGATAGCCCTCAATGCAAAGGCTCTAGACGCAAATATTGGTGTGAGAGCTAATTCAATCAAGGAAACACTGCATGTTGGTGAAGGGCATATTGAATAAGGATCAGCCGAGTGGTTCTTGTGGGAGAACAACTCCATTTGGCTCAGTAACCTCACATACCATTAGGCTTCCAAGCAGCTCTCAAGGAAACTCAGTTTTCACACTCTATGCTTAGTGTGCTTTGAGGGCCTAGGGCTGAAATGAAGCTTGGTGAGCATCCCACACAAACGAATGCTCCACATGCGGGTTTCACATGCCACCAACTCCACATTCACAGGCAACTTCAGCGCCACAGCCGTTTTCAGATAGCCCTCAATGCAAAGGCTCTAGACGCAAATATTGGTGTGAGAGCTAATTCAATCAAGGAAACACTGCATGTTGGTGAAGGGCATATTGAAGAAGCATCAGCCGAGTGGTTCTTGTGGGAGAACAACTCCATTTGGCTCACTAACTTCACACACCATCAGGCTTCCAAGCAGCTCTCAAGGAAACTCAGTTTTCACACTCTATGCTTAGTGCCCTTTGACTGCATTATCTAGGAATGAACCTGGTAGAGCATCCCACACAAACGAATGCTCCACATGAGGGTTTCACATGCCACCAACTCCACATTCTCAGGCAACTTCAGCGCCACAGCCGTTTTCAGATAGCCCTCAATGCAAAGGCTCTAGACGCAAATATTGGTGTCAGAGCTAATTCAATCAAGGAAACACTGCATGTTGGTGAAGGGCATATTGAAGAAGGATCAGCCGAGTGGTTCTTGTGGGAGAACAACTCCATTTGGCTCAGTAACCTCACACAAAATCAGGCTTCCAAGCAGCTCTCAAGGAAACTCAGTTTTCACACTCTATGCTTAGTGTGCTTTGAGGGCCTAGGGCTGAAATGAAGCTTGGTGAGCATCCCACACAAACGAATGCTCCACATGCGGGTTTCACATGCCACCAACTCCACATTCACAGGCAACTTCAGCGCCACAGCCGTTTTCAGATAGCCCTCAATGCAAAGGCTCTAGACGCAAATATTGGTGTCAGAGCTAATTCAATCAAGGAAACACTGCATATTGGTGAAGGGCATATTGAAGAAGGATCAGCCGAGTGGTTCTTGTGTTAGAACAACTCCATTTGGCTCACTAACTTCACACACCATCAGGCTTCCAAGCAGCTCTCAAGGAAACTCAGTTTTCACACTCTATGCTTAGTGCCCTTTGCATTATCTAGGAATGAACCTGGTAGAGCATCCCACACAAACGAATGCTCCACATGAGGGTTTCACATGCCACCAACTCCACATTCTCAGGCAACTTCAGCGCCACAGCCGTTTTCAGATAGAACTCAATGCAAAGGCTCTAGACGCAAATATTGGTGTGAGAGCTAATTCAATCAAGGAAACACTGCATGTTGGTGAAGGGCTTATTGAAGAAGGATCAGCCGAGTGGTTCTTGTGGGAGAACAACTCCATTTGGCTCACTAACTTCACACACCATCAGGCTTCCAAGCAGCTCTCAAGGAAACTCAGTTTTCACACTCTATCTTAGTGCCCTTTGAGTGCATTATCTAGGAATGAACCTGGTAGAGCATCCCACACAAACGAATGCTCCACATGCGGGTTTCACATGCCACCAACTCCACATTCTCAGGCAACTTCAGCGCCACAGCCGTTTTCAGATAGCCCTCAATGCAAAGGCTCTAGACGCAAATATTGGTGTGAGAGCTAATTCAATCAAGGAAACACTGCATGTTGGTGAAGGGCATATTGAAGAAGGATCAGCCGAGTGGTTCTTGTGGGAGAACAACTCCATTTGGCTCACTAATTTCACACACCATCAGGCTTCCAAGCAGCTCTCAAGGAAACTCAGTTTTCACACTCTATGCTTAGTGCCCTTTGAGTGCATTATCTATGAATGAACCTGGGAGAGCATCCCACACAAACGAATGCTCCACATGCGGGTTTCACATGCCAGCAACTCCACATTCACAGGCAACTTCAGCGCCACAGCCGTTTTCAGATAGCCCTCAATGCAAAGGCTCTAGACGCAAATATTGGTGTGAGAGCTAATTCAATCAAGGAAACACTGCATGTTGGTGAAGGGCTTATTGAAGAAGGATCAGCCGAGGTGTTCTTGTGGGAGAACAACTCCATTTGGCTCACTAACTTCACACACCATCAGGCTTCCAAGCAGCTCTCAAGGAAACTCAGTTTTCACACTCTATGCTTACTGCCCTTTGAGTGCATTATCTAGGAATGAACCTGGTAGAGCATCCCACACAAACCAATGCTCCACATGCGGGTTTCGCATGCCACCAACTCCACATTCTCAGGCAACTTCAGCGCCACAGCCGTTTTCAGATAGCCCTCAATGCAAAGGCTCTAGACGCAAATATTGGTGTGAGAGCTAATTTAATCAAGGAAACACGGCATGTTGGTGAAGGGCATATTGAAGAAGGATCAGCCGAGTGGTTCTTGTGGGAGAACAACTCCATTTGGCTCACTAACTTCACACACCATCAGGCTTCCAAGCAGTTCTGAAGGAAACTCAGTTTTCACACTCTATGCTTAGTGTGCTTTGAGTGCCTAGGACTGAAATGAAGATTGGTGAGCATCCCACACAAACGAATGCTCCACATGCGGGTTTCACATGCCACCAACTCCACATTCTCAGGCAACTTCAGCGCCACAGCCGTTTTCAGATAGCCCTCAATGCAAAGGCTCTAGACGCAAATATTGGTGTGAGAGCTAATTCAATCAAGGAAACACTGCATGTTGGTGAAGGGCATATTGAAGAAGGATCAGCCGAGTGGTTCTTGTGGGAGAACAACTCCATTTGGCTCACTAATTTCACACACCATCAGGCTTCCAAGCAGCTCTCAAGGAAATTCAGTTTTCACACTCTATGCTTAGTGCCCTTTGACTGCATTATCTAGGAATGAACCTGGTAGAGCATCACAAACAAACGAATGCTCCACATGAGGGTTTCACAGGCCACCAACTCCACATTCACAGGCAACTTCAGCGCCACAGCCGTTTTCAGATAGCCCTCAATGCAAAGGCTCTAGACGCAAATATTGGTGTGAGAGCTAATTCAATCAAGGAAACACTGCATGTTGGTGAAGGGCATATTGAAGAAGGATCAGCCGAGTGGTTCTTGTGGGAGAACAACTCCATTTGGCTCAGTAACCTCACATACCATCAGGCTTCCAAGCAGCTCTCAAGAAACTCAGTTTTCACACTCTATGCTTAGTGTGCTTTGAGGGCCTAGGGCTGAAATGAAGCTTGGTGAGCATCCCACACAAACGAATGCTCCACATGCGGGTTTCACATGCCACCAACTCCACATTCACAGGCAACTTCAGCGCCACAGCCGTTTTCAGATAGCCCTCAATGCAAAGGCTCTAGACGCAAATATTGGTGTGAGAGCTAATTCAATCAAGGAAACACTGCATGTTGGTGAAGGGCATATTGAAGAAGGATCAGCCGAGTGGTTCTTGTGGGAGAACAACTCCATTTGGCTCACTAACTTCACACACCATCAGGCTTCCAAGCAGCTCTCAAGGAAACTCAGTTTTCACACTCTATGCTTAGTGCCCTTTGACTGCATTATCTAGGAATGAACCTGGTAGAGCATCCCACACAAACGAATGCTCCACATGAGGGTTTCACATGCCACCAACTCCACATTCTCAGGCAACTTCAGCGCCACAGCCGTTTTCAGATAGCCCTCAATGCAAAGGCTCTAGACGCAAATATTGGTGTGAGAGCTAATTCAATCAAGGAAACACTGCATGTTGGTGAAGGGCATATTGAAGAAGGATCAGCCGAGTGGTTCTTGTGGGAGAACAACTCCATTTGGCTCAGTAACCTCACACAAAATCAGGCTTCCAAGCAGCTCTCAAGGAAACTCAGTTTTCACACTCTATGCTTAGTGTGCTTTGAGGGCCTAGGGCTGAAATGAAGCTTGGTGAGCATCCCACACAAACGAATGCTCCACATGCGGGTTTCACATGCCACCAACTCCACATTCACAGGCAACTTCAGCGCCACAGCCGTTTTCAGATAGCCCTCAATGCAAAGGCTCTAGACGCAAATATTGGTGTCAGAGCTAATTCAATCAAGGAAACACTGCATATTGGTGAAGGGCATATTGAAGAAGGATCAGCCGAGTGGTTCTTGTGTTAGAACAACTCCATTTGGCTCACTAACTTCACACAACATCAGGCTTCCAAGCAGCTCTCAAGGAAACTCAGTTTTCACACTCTATGCTTAGTGCCCTTTGCATTATCTAGGAATGAACCTGGTAAAGCATCCCACACAAACGAATGCTCCACATGAGGGTTTCACATGCCACCAACTCCACATTCTCAGGCAACTTCAGCGCCACAGCCGTTTTCAGATAGAACTCAATGCAAAGGCTCTAGACGCAAATATTGGTGTGAGAGCTAATTCAATCAAGGAAACACTGCATGTTGGTGCAGGGCATATTGAAGAAGGATCAGCCGAGTGGTTCTTGTGGGAGAACAACTCCATTTGGCTCACTAACGTCACACACCATCAGGCTTCCAAGCAGCTCTCAAGGAAACTCAGTTTTCACACTCTATGCTTAGTGCCCTTTGAGTGCATTATCTAGGAATGAACCTGGTAGAGCATCCCACACAAACGAATGCTCCACATGCGGGTTTCACATGCCACCAACTCCACGTTCAAATGCAACTTCAGCGCCACAGCCGTTTTCAGATAGCCCTCAATGCAAAGGCTCTAGACGCAAATATTGGTGTGAGAGCTAATTCAATCAAGGAAACAATGCATGTTGGGGAAGGGCATATTGAAGAAGAATCAGCTGAGCGGTTCTTGTGGGAGAACAACTCCATTTGGCTCACTAACTTCACACACCATCAGGCTTCCAAGCAGCTCTCAAGGAAACTCAGTTTTCACACTCTATGCTAGTGCCCTTTGGGTGCATTATTTAGGAATGAACCTGGTAGAGCATCCCACACAAACAAATGCTCCACATGCGGATTTCACATGCCACCAACTCCACGTTCAAAGGCAACTTCAGCGCCACAGCCGTTTTCAGGTAGCCCTCAATGCAAAGGCTCTAGACGCAAATATTGGTGTGAGAGCTACTTCAATCAAGGAAACACTGCATGTTGGTGAAGGGCATATTGAAGAAGGATCAGCCGAGTGGTTCTTGTGGGAGAACAACTCCATTTGGCTCACTAACTTCACACACCATCAGGCTTCCAAGCAGCTCTCAAGGAAACTCAGTTTTCACACTCTATGCTTAGTTCCCTCTGAGTGCATTATCTAGGAATGAACCTGGTAGAGCATCCCACACAAACGAATACTCCACATGCGGGTTTCACATGCCACCAACTCCACATTCACAGGCAACTTCAGCGCCACAGCCGTTTTCACATAGCCCTCAATGCAAAGAATCTAGACGCAAATATTGGTGTGAGAACTAATTCAATCAAGGAAACACTGCATGTTGGTGAAGCACATATTGAAGAAGAATCAGCCGAGTGGTTCTTGAGGGAGAACAACTCCATTTGGCTCACTAACTTCACACACCATCAGGCTTCCAAGCAGCTCTCAAGGAAACTCAGTTTTCACACTCACTGCCCTTTGGGTTCCTAGGACTGAAATGATGCTGGTAGAGCATCCCACACAAACGAATGCTCCACATGCGGGTTTCACATGCAACCAACTCCACGTTCCAAGGCAACTTCAGCGCCACAGCCGTTTTCAGATAGCCCTCAATGCAAAGAATCTAGACGCAAATATTGGCGTGAGAGCTAATTCAATCAAGGAAACACTGCATGTTGGTGAAGGGCATATTGAAGAAGAATCAGCTGAGTGGTTCTTGTGGGAGAACAACTCCATTTGGCTCACTAACTTCACACACCATCAGGCTTCCAAGCAGCTCTCAAGGAAACTCAGTTTTCACACTCTATGCTTACTGCCCTTTGAGTGCATTATCTAGGAATGAACCTGGTAGAGCATCCCACACAAACAAATGCTCCACATGCGGGTTTCACATGCCACCAACTCCACATTCTCAGGCAACTTCAGCGCCACAGCCGTTTTCAGATAGCCCTCAATGCAAAGGCTCTAGACGCAAATATTGGTGTGAGAGCTAATTCAATCAAGGAAACACTGCATGTTGCTGCAGGGCATATTGAAGAAGGATCAGCCGAGTGGTTCTTGTGGGAGAACAACTCCATTTGGCTCACTAACTTCACACACCATCAGGCTTCCAAGCAGCTCTCAAGGAAACTCAGTTTTCACACTCTATGCTTAGTGCCCTTTGAGTGCATTATCTAGGAATGAACCTGGTAGAGTATTCCACACAAACGAATGCTCCACATGCGGGTTTCACATGCCACCAACTCCACGTTCAAAGGCAACTTCAGCGCCACAGCCGTTTTCAGATAGCCCTCAATGCAAAGGCTCTAGACGCAAATATTGGTGTGAGAGCTAATTCAATCAAGGAAACACTGCATGTTGGTGAAGGGCATATTGAAGAAGAATCAGCTGAGCGGTCTTGTGGGAGAACAACTCCATTTGGCTCACTAACTTCACACACCATCAGGCTTCCAAGCAGCTCTCAAGGAAACTCAGTTTTCACACTCTATGCTTAGTGCCCTTTGAGTGCATTATCTAGGAATGAACCTGGTAGAGCATCCCACACAAACAAATGCTCCACATGCGGATTTCACATGCCACCAACTCCACGTTCAAAGGCAACTTCAGCGCCACAGCCGTTTTCAGATAGCCCTCAATGCAAAGGCTCTAGACGCAAATATTGGTGTGAGAGCTAATTCAATCAAGGAAACACTGCATGTTGGTGCAGGGCATATTGAAGAAGGATCAGCCGAGTGGTTCTTGTGGGAGAACAACTCCATTTGGCTCACTAACGTCACACACCATCAGGCTTCCAAGCAGCTCTCAAGGAAACTCAGTTTTCACACTCTATGCTTAGTGCCCTTTGAGTGCATTATCTAGGAATGAACCTGGTAGAGCATCCCACACAAACGAATGCTCCACATGCGGGTTTCACATGCCACCAGCTCCACATTCTCAGGCAACTTCAGCGCCACAGCCGTTTTCAGATAGCCCTCAATGCAAAGGCTCTAGACGCAAATATTGGTGTGAGAACTAATTCAATCAAGGAAACACTGCATGTTGGTGAAGCACATATTGAAGAAGAATCAGCCGAGGGGTTCTTGAGGGAGAACAACTCCATTTGGCTCACTAACTTCACACACCATCAGGCTTCCAAGCAGCTCTCAAGGAAACTCAGTTTTCACACTCTATGCTTACTGCCCTTTGGGGTCCTAGGACTGAAATGTTGCTGGTAGAGCATCCCACACAAACGAATGCTCCACATGCGGGTTTCACATGCAACCAACTCCACGTTCCAAGGCAACTTCAGCGCCACAGCCGTTTTCAGATAGCCCTCAATGCAAAGGCTCTAGACGTAAATATTGGTGTGAGAGCTAATTCAATCAAGGAAACACTGCATGTTGCTGCAGGGCATATTGAAGAAGGATCAGCCGAGTGGTTCTTGTGGGAGAACAACTCCATTTGGCTCACTTACGTCACATACCCTCAGGCTTCCAAGCAGCTCTCAAGGAAACTCAGTTTTCACACTCCATGCTTAGTGCCCTTTGAGTGCATTATCTAGGAATGAACCTGGTAGAGCATCCCACACAAACAAATGCTCCACATGCGGGTTTCACATGCCACCAACTCCACGTTCAAAGGCAACTTCAGCGCCACAGCCGTTTTCAGATAGCCCTCAATGCAAAGGCTCTAGACGCAAATATTGGTGTGAGAGCTAATTCAATCAAGGAAACACTGCATGTTTTGGAAGGGCATATTGAAGAAGAATCAGCTGAGCGGTCTTGTGGGAGAACAACTCCATTTGGCTCACTAACTTCACACACCATCAGGCTTCCAAGCAGCTCTCAAGGAAACTCAGTTTTCACACTCTATGCTTACTGCCCTTTGAGTGCATTATCTAGGAATGAACCTGGTAGAGCATCCCACACAAACAAATGCTCCACATGCGGATTTCACATGCCACCAACTCCACGTTCAAAGGCAACTTCAGCGCCACAGCCGTTTTCAGATAGCCCTCAATGCAAAGGCTCTAGACGCAAATATTGGTGTGAGAGCTAATTCAATCAAGGAAACACTGCATGTTGGTGAAGGGCATATTGAAGAAGGATCAGCCGAGTGGTTCTTGTGGGAGAACCACTCCATTTGTCTCACTAACTTCACACACCATCAGGCTTCCAAGCAGCTCTCAAGGAAACTCAGTTTTCACACTCTATGCTTAGTGCCCTCTGAGTGCATTATCTAGGAATGAACCTGGTAGAGCATCCCACACAAACGAATGCTCCACATGCGGGTTTCACATCCCACCAACTCCACGTTCAAAGCAACTTCAGCGCCACAGCCGTTTTCAGAAAGCCCTCAATGCAAAGGCTCTAGACGCAAATATTGGTGTGAGAGCTAATTCAATCAAGGAAACACTGCATGTTGGTGAAGGGCATATTGAAGAAGGATAAGCAGAGTGGTTCTTGTGGGAGAACAACTCCATTTGGCTCACTAACTTCACACACCATCAGGCTTCCAAGCAGCTCTCAAGGAAACTCAGTTTTCACACTCTATGCTTAGTGCCCTTTGAGTGCATTATCTAGGAATGAACCTGGTAGAGCATCCCACACAAACGAATGCTCCACATGCGGGTTTCACATGCCACCAACTCCACATTCACAGGCAACTTCAGCGTCACAGCCGTTTTCACATAGCCCTCAATGCAAAGAATCTAGACGCAAATATTGGTGTGAGAGCTAATTCAATCAAGGAAACACTGCATGTTGGTGAAGCACATATTGAAGAAGAATCAGCCGAGTGGTTCTTGTGGGAGAACAACTCCATTTGGCTCACTAACTTCACACACCATCAGGCTTCCAAGCAGCTCTCAAGGAAACTCAGTTTTCACACTCTATGCTTAGTGCCCTTTGAGTGCATTATCTAGGAATGAAACTGGTAGAGCATCCCGCACAAACGAATGCTCCACATGCGGGTTTCACATGCCACCAACTCCACATTCACAAGCAACTTCAGCGCCACAGCCGTTTTCAGATAGCCCTCAATGCAAAGGCTCTAGACGCAAATATTGGTGTGAGAGCTAATTCAATCAAGGAAACACTGCATGTTGGGGAAGGGCATATTGAAGAAGAATCAGCTGAGCGGTTCTTGTGGGAGAACAACTCCATTTGGCTCACTAACTTCACACACCATCAGGCTTCCAAGCAGCTCTCAAGGAAACTCAGTTTTCACACTCTATGCTTACTGCCCTTTGGGGTCCTAGGACTGAAATGTTGCTGGTAGAGCATCCCACACAAACGAATGCTCCACATGCGGGTTTCACATGCAACCAACTCCACGTTCCAAGGCAACTTCAGCGCCACAGCCGTTTTCAGATAGCCCTCAATGCAAAGGCTCTAGACGTAAATATTGGTGTGAGAGCTAATTCAATCAAGGAAACACTGCATGTTGCTGCAGGGCATATTGAAGAAGGATCAGCCGAGTGGTTCTTGTGGGAGAACAACTCCATTTGGCTCACTTACGTCACATACCCTCAGGCTTCCAAGCAGCTCTCAAGGAAACTCAGTTTTCACACTCCATGCTTAGTGCCCTTTGAGTGCATTATCTAGGAATGAACCTGGTAGAGCATCCCACACAAACAAATGCTCCACATGCGGGTTTCACATGCCACCAACTCCACGTTCAAAGGCAACTTCAGCGCCACAGCCGTTTTCAGATAGCCCTCAATGCAAAGGCTCTAGACGCAAATATTGGTGTGAGAGCTAATTCAATCAAGGAAACACTGCATGTTGGGGAAGGGCATATTGAAGAAGAATCAGCTGAGCGGTCTTGTGGGAGAACAACTCCATTTGGCTCACTAACTTCACACACCATCAGGCTTCCAAGCAGCTCTCAAGGAAACTCAGTTTTCACACTCTATGCTTACTGCCCTTTGAGTGCATTATCTAGGAATGAACCTGGTAGAGCATCCCACACAAACAAATGCTCCACATGCGGATTTCACATGCCACCAACTCCACGTTCAAAGGCAACTTCAGCGCCACAGCCGTTTTCAGATAGCCCTCAATGCAAAGGCTCTAGACGCAAATATTGGTGTGAGAGCTAATTCAATCAAGGAAACACTGCATGTTGGTGAAGGGCATATTGAAGAAGGATCAGCCGAGTGGTTCTTGTGGGAGAACCACTCCATTTGTCTCACTAACTTCACACACCATCAGGCTTCCAAGCAGCTCTCAAGGAAACTCAGTTTTCACACTCTATGCTTAGTGCCCTCTGAGTGCATTATCTAGGAATGAACCTGGTAGAGCATCCCACACAAACGAATGCTCCACATGCGGGTTTCACATCCCACCAACTCCACGTTCAAAGCAACTTCAGCGCCACAGCCGTTTTCAGAAAGCCCTCAATGCAAAGGCTCTAGACGCAAATATTGGTGTGAGAGCTAATTCAATCAAGGAAACACTGCATGTTGGTGAAGGGCATATTGAAGAAGGATAAGCAGAGTGGTTCTTGTGGGAGAACAACTCCATTTGGCTCACTAACTTCACACACCATCAGGCTTCCAAGCAGCTCTCAAGGAAACTCAGTTTTCACACTCTATGCTTAGTGCCCTTTGAGTGCATTATCTAGGAATGAACCTGGTAGAGCATCCCACACAAACGAATGCTCCACATGCGGGTTTCACATGCCACCAACTCCACATTCACAGGCAACTTCAGCGTCACAGCCGTTTTCACATAGCCCTCAATGCAAAGAATCTAGACGCAAATATTGGTGTGAGAGCTAATTCAATCAAGGAAACACTGCATGTTGGTGAAGCACATATTGAAGAAGAATCAGCCGAGTGGTTCTTGTGGGAGAACAACTCCATTTGGCTCACTAACTTCACACACCATCAGGCTTCCAAGCAGCTCTCAAGGAAACTCAGTTTTCACACTCTATGCTTAGTGCCCTTTGAGTGCATTATCTAGGAATGAAACTGGTAGAGCATCCCGCACAAACGAATGCTCCACATGCGGGTTTCACATGCCACCAACTCCACATTCACAAGCAACTTCAGCGCCACAGCCGTTTTCAGATAGCCCTCAATGCAAAGGCTCTAGACGCAAATATTGGTGTGAGAGCTAATTCAATCAAGGAAACACTGCATGTTGGGGAAGGGCATATTGAAGAAGAATCAGCTGAGCGGTTCTTGTGTTAGAACAACTCCATTTGGCTCACTAACTTCACACACCATCAGGCTTCCAAGCAGCTCTCAAGGAAACTCAGTTTTCACACTCTATGCTTAGTGCCCTTTGAGTGCATTATCTAGGAATGAACCTGGTAGAGCATCCCACACAAACAAATGCTCCACATGCGGATTTCACATGCCACTAACTCCACGTTCAAAGGCAACTTCAGCGCCACAGCCGTTTTCAGGTAGCCCTCAATGCAAAGGCTCTAGACGCAAATATTGGTGTGAGAGCTAATTCAATCAAGGAAACACTGCATGTTGGTGAAGGGCATATTGAAGAAGGATCAGCCGAGTGGTTCTTGTGGGAGAACCACTCCATTTGGCTCACTAACTTCACACACCATCAGGCTTCCAAGCAGCTCTCAAGGAAACTCAGTTTTCACACTCTATGCTTAGTTCCCTCTGAGTGCATTATCTAGGAATGAACCTGGTAGAGCATCCCACACAAACGAATGCTCCACATGCGGGTTTCACATGCCACCAACTCCACGTTCAAAAGCAACTTCAGCGCCACAGCCGTTTTCAGATAGCCCTCAATGCAAAGGCTCTAGACAGAAATATTGGTGTGAGAGCTAATTCAATCAAGGAAACACTGCATGTTGGTGAAGGGCATATTGAAGAAGGATCAGCCGAGTGGTTCTTGTGGGAGAACAACTCCATTTGGCTCACTAACGTCACACAAAATCAGGCTTCCAAGCAGCTCTCAAGGAAACTCAGTTTTCACACTCTATGCTTAGTGCCCTTTGAGTGCATTATCTAGGAATGAACCTGGTAGAGCATCCCACACAAACGAATGCTCCACATGAGGGTTTCACATGCCACCAACTACACGTTCAAAGGCAACTTCAGCGCCACAGCCGTTTTCAGATAGCCCTCAATGCAAAGGCTCTAGACGCAAATATTGGTGTGAGAGCTAATTCAATCAAGGAAACAATGCATGTTGGGGAAGGGCATATTGAAGAAGAATCAGCTGAGCGGTTCTTGTGGGAGAACAACTCCATTTGGCTCACTAACTTCACACACCATCAGGCTTCCAAGCAGCTCTCAAGGAAACTCAGTTTTCACACTCTATGCTTACTGCCCTTTGAGTGCCTAGGACTGAAATGAAGATTGGTGAGCATCCCACACAAACGAATGCTCCACATGCGGGTTTCACATGCCACCAACTCCACATTCTCAGGCAACTTCAGCTCCACAGCCGTTTTCAGATAGCCCTCAATGCAAAGGCTCTAGACAGAAATATTGGTGTGAGAGCTAATTCAATCAAGGAAACACTGCATGTTGGTGAAGGGCATATTGAAGAAGGATCAGCCGAGTGGTTCTTGTGGGAGAACAACTCCATTTGGCTCACTAACTTCACACACCATCAGGCTTCCAAGCAGCTCTCAAGGAAACTCAGTTTTCACACTCTATGCTTAGTGCCCTTTGCATTATCTAGGAATGAACCTGGTAGAGCATCCCACACAAACGAATGCTCCACATGCGGGTTTCTCATGCCACCAACTCCACATTCTCAGGCAACTTCAGCGCCACAGCCGTTTTCAGATAGCCCTCAATGCAAAGGCTCTAGACGCAAATATTGGTGTGAGAGCTAATTCAATCAAGGAAACACTGCATGTTGGTGAAGGGCATATTGAAGAAGGATCAGCTGAGTGGTTCTTGTGGGAGAACAACTCCATTTGGCTCACTAACTTCACACACCATCAGGCTTCCAAGCAGCTCTCAAGGAAACTCAGTTTTCACACTCTATGCTTACTGCCCTTTGAGTGCATTATCCAGGAATGAAGCTTGGTGAGCATCCCACACAAACGCATGCTCCACATGCGGGTTTCACATGCCACCAACTCCACATTCACAGGCAACTTCAGCGCCACAGCCGTTTTCACATAGCCCTCAATGCAAAGGCTCTAGACGCAAATATTGGTGTCAGAGCTAATTCAATCAAGGAAACACTGCATATTGGTGAAGGGCATATTGAAGAAGGATCAGCCGAGTGGTTCTTGTGTTAGAACAACTCCATTTGGCTCACTAACTTCACACACCATCAGGCTTCCAAGCAGCTCTCAAGGAAACTCAGTTTTCACACTCTATGCTTAGTGTGCTTTGAGTGCCTAGGGCTGAAATGAAGCTTGGTGAGCATCCCACACAAACCAATGCTCCACATGCGGGTTTCACATGCCACCAACTCCACATTCACAGGCAACTTCAGCGCCACAGCCGTTTTCAGATAGCCCTCAATGCAAAGGCTCTAGACGCAAATATTGGTGTGAGAGCTAATTCAATCAAGGAAACACTGCATGTTGGTGAAGGGCATATTGAAGAAGGATCAGCCGAGTGGTTCTTGTGGGAGAACAACTCCATTTGGCTCACTAACTTCACACACCATCAGGCTTCCTAGCAGCTCTCAAGGAAACTCAGTTTTCACACTCTATGCTTAGTGCCCTTTGAGTGCATTATCTAGGAATGAACCTGGTAGAGCATCCCACACAAACGAATGCTCCACATGCGGGTTTCACATGCCACCAACTCCACATTCACAGGCAACTTCAGCGCCACAGCCGTTTTCAGATAGCCCTCAATGCAAAGGCTCTAGACGCAAATATTGGTGTGAGAGCTAATTCAATCAAGGAAACACTGCATGTTGGTGAAGGGCATATTGAAGAAGGATCAGCCGAGTGGTTCTTGTGGGAGAACAACTCCATTTGGCTCACTAATTTCACACACCATCAGGCTTCCAAGCAGCTCTCAAGGAAACTCAGTTTTCACAATCTATGCTTAGTGCCCTTTGACTGCATTATCTAGGAATGAACCTGGTAGAGCATCACAAACAAACGAATGCTCCACATGAGGGTTTCACAGGCCACCAACTCCACATTCACAGGCAACTTCAGCGCCACAGCCGTTTTCAGATAGCCCTCAATGCAAAGGCTCTAGACGCAAATATTGGTGTGAGAGCTAATTCAATCAAGGAAACACTGCATGTTGGTGAAGGGCTTATTGAAGAAGGATCAGCCGAGTGGTTCTTGTGGGAGAACAACTCCATTTGGCTCACTAACTTCACACACCATCAGGCTTCCAAGCAGCTCTCAAGGAAACTCAGTTTTCACACTCTATCTTAGTGCCCTTTGAGTGCATTATCTAGGAATGAACCTGGTAGAGCATCCCACACAAACCAATGCTCCACATGCGGGTTTCACATGCCACCAACTCCACATTCTCAGGCAACTTCAGCGCCACAGCCGTTTTCAGATAGCCCTCAATGCAAAGGCTCTAGACGCAAATATTGGTGTGGGAGATAATTTAATCAAGGAAACACAGCATGTTGGTGAAGGGCATATTGAAGAAGGATCAGCCGAGTGGTTCTTGTGGGAGAACAACTCCATTTGGCTCACTTACTTCACACACCATCAGGCTTCCAAGCAGTTCTGAAGGAAACTCAGTTTTCACACTCTATGCTTAGTGCCCTTTGAGTGCCTAGGACTGAAATGAAGATTGGTGAGCATCCCACACAAACGAATGCTCCACATGCGGGTTTCACATGCCACCAACTCCACATTCTCAGGCAACTTCAGCTCCACAGCCGTTTTCAGATAGCCCTCAATGCAAAGGCTCTAGACAGAAATATTGGTGTGAGAGCTAATTCAATCAAGAAACACTGCATGTTGGTGAAGGGCATATTGAAGAAGGATCAGCCGAGTGGTTCTTGTGGGAGAACAACTCCATTTGGCTCACACTAACTTCACACACCATCAGGCTTCCAAGCAGCTCTCAAGGAAACTCAGTTTTCACACTCTATGCTTACTGCCCTTTGAGTGCATTATCCAGGAATGAAGCTTGGTGAGCATCCCACACAAACGAATGCTCCACATGCGGGTTTCACATGCCACCAACTCCACATTCACAGGCAACTTCAGCGCCACAGCCGTTTTCAGATAGCGCTCAATGCAAAGGCTCTAGACGCAAATATTGGTGTGAGAGCTAATTCAATCAAGGAAACACTGCATGTTGGTGAAGGGCATGTTGAAGAAGGATCAGCCGAGTGGTTCTTGTGGGAGAACAACTCCATTTGGCTCAGTAACCTCACACACCATCAGGCTTCCAAGCAGCTCTCAAGGAAACTCAGTTTTCACACTCTGTGCTTAGTGTGCTTTGAGGCCTAGGGCTGAAATGAAGCTTGGTGAGCATCCCACACAAACGAATGCTCCACATGCGGGTTTCACATGCCACCAACTCCACATTCACAGGCAACTTCAGCGCCACAGCCGTTTTCACATAGCCCTCAATGCAAAGGCTCTAGACGCAAATATTGGTGTCAGAGCTAATTCAATCAAGGAAACACTGCATATTGGTGAAGGGCATATTGAAGAAGGATCAGCCGAGTGGTTCTTGTGGGAGAACAACTCCATTGGGCTCACTAAATTCACACACCATCAGGCTTCCAAGCAGCTCTCAAGGAAACTCAGTTTTCACACTCTATGCTTAGTGAACTAAGAGGGCCTATGGCTGAAATGAAGCTTGGTGAGCATCCCACACAAACGAATGCTCCACATGCGGGTTTCACATGCCACCAACTCCACATTCTCAGGCAACTTCAGCGCCACAGCCGTTTTCAGATAGCCCTCAATGCAAAGAATCTAGACGCAAATATTGGTGTGAGAGCTAATTCAATCAAGGAAACACTGCATGTTGGTGAAGGGCATATTGAAGAAGGATCAGCCGAGTGGTTCTTGTGTTAGAACAACTCCATTTGGCTCACTAACTTCACACACCATCAGGCTTCCAAGCAGCTCTCAAGGAAACTCAGTTTTCACACTCTATGCTTAGTGCCCTTTGCATTATCTAGGAATGAACCTGGTAGAGCATCCCACACAAACGAATGCTCCACATGCGGGTTTCACATGCCACCAACTCCACATTCTCAGGCAACTTCAGCGCCACAGCCGTTTTCAGATAGCCCTCAATGCAAAGGCTCTAGACGCAAATATTGGTGTGAGAGCTAATTCAATCAAGGAAACACTGCATGTTGGTGAAGGGCATATTGAAGAAGGATCAGCTGAGTGGTTCTTGTGGAGAACAACTCCATTTGGCTCACTAACTTCACACACCATCAGGCTTCAAGCAGCTCTCAAGGAAACTCAGTTTTCACACTCTATGCTTACTGCCCTTTGAGTGCATTATCCAGGAATGATGCTTGGTGAGCATCCCACACAAGCGAATGCTCCACATGCGGGTTTCACATGCCACCATCTCCACATTCACAGGCAACTTCAGCGCCACAGCCGTTTTCAGATAGCCCTCAATGCAAAGGCTCTAGACGCAAAGATTGGTGTGAGAGCTAATTTAATCAAGGAAACACTGCATGTTGGTGAAGGGCATATTGAAGAAGGATCAGCCGAGTGGTTCTTGTGGGAGAACAACTCCATTTGGCTCAGTAACCTCACACAAAATCAGGCTTCCAAGCAGCTCTCAAGGAAACTCAGTTTTCACACTCTATGCTTAGTGTGCTTTGAGTGGCCTAGGGCTGAAATGAAGCTTGGTGAGCATCCCACACAAACGAATGCTCCACATGCGGGTTTCACATGCCACCAACTCCACATTCTCAGGCAACTTCAGCGCCACAGCCGTTTTCAGATAGCCCTCAATGCAAAGGCTCTAGACGCAAATATTGGTGTCAGAGCTAATTCAATCAAGGAAACACTGCATATTGGTGAAGGGCATATTGAAGAAGGATCAGCCGAGTGGTTCTTGTGGGAGAACAACTCCATTTGGCTCACTAACTTCACACACCATCAGGCTTCCAAGCAGCTCTCAAGGAAACTCAGTTTTCACACTCTATGCTTACTGCCCTTTGAGAGCCTAGGACTGAAATGAAGCTGGCAGAGCATCCCACACAAACGAATGCTCCACATGCGGGTTTCACATGCCACCAACTCCACATTCACAGGCAACTTCAGCGCCACAGCCGTTTTCAGATAGCCCTCAATGCAAAGGCTCTAGACGCAAATATTGGTGTGAGAGCTAATTCAATCAAGGAAACACTGCATGTTGGTGAAGGGCTTATTGAAGAAGGATCAGCCGAGTGGTTCTTGTGGGAGAACAACTCCATTTGGCTCACTAACTTCACACACCATCAGGCTTCCAAGCAGCTCTCAAGGAAACTCAGTTTTCACACTCTATCTTAGTGCCCTTTGAGTGCATTATCTAGGAATGAACTGGTAGAGCATCCCACACAAACCAATGCTCCACATGCGGGTTTCACATGCCACCAACTCCACATTCTCAGGCAACTTCAGCGCACAGCCGTTTTCAGATAGCCCTCAATGCAAAGGCTCTAGACGCAAATATTGGTGTGAGAGCTAATTTAATCAAGGAAACACGGCATGTTGGTGAAGGGCATATTGAAGAAGGATCAGCCGAGTGGTTCTTGTGGGAGAACAACTCCATTTGGCTCACTAACTTCACACACCATCAGGCTTCCAATGCAGCTCTCAAGGAAACTCAGTTTTCACACTCTATGCTTACTGCCCTTTGAGTGCATTATCTAGGAATGAACCTGGTAGAGCATCCCACACAAACAAATGCCTCCACATGCGGATTTCACATGCCACCAACTCCACGTTCAAAGGCAACTTCAGCGCCACAGCCGTTTTCAGATAGCCCTCAATGCAAAGGCTCTACACGCAAATATTGGTGTGAGAGCTAATTCAATCAAGGAAACACTGCATGTTGGTGAAGGGCATATTGAAGAAGGATCAGCTGAGTGGTTCTTGTGGGAGAACAACTCCATTTGCTCACTAACTTCACACACCATCAGGCTTCCAAGCAGCTCTCAAGGAAACTCAGTTTTCACACTCTATGCTTACTGCCCTTTGAGTGCATTATCCAGGAATGAAGCTTGGTGAGCATCCCACACAACGAATGCTCCACATGCGGGTTTCACATGCCAACAACTCCACATTCACAGGCAACTTCAGCGCCACAGCCGTTTTCAGATAGCCCTCAATGCAAAGGCTCTACAACGCAAATATTGGTGTGAGAGCTAATTCAATCAAGAAACACTGCATGTTGGTGAAGGGCATGTTGAAGAAGGATCAGCCGAGTGGTTCTTGTGGGAGAACAACTCCATTTGGCCTCACTAACCTCACACACCATCAGGCTTCCAAGCAGCTCTCAAGGAAACTCAGTTTTCACACTCTATGCTTAGTGTGCTTTGAGGGCCTAGGGCTGAAATGAAGCTTGGTGAGCATCCCACACAAACGAATGCTCCACATGCGGGTTTCACATGCCACCAACTCCACATTCACAGGCAACTTCAGCGCCACAGCCGTTTTCACATAGCCCTCAATGCAAAGGCTCTAGACGCAAATATTGGTGTCAGAGCTAATTCAATCAAGGAAACACTGCATATTGGTGAAGGGCATATTGAAGAAGGATCAGCCGAGTGGTTCTTGTGGGAGAACAACTCCATTTGGCTCACTAAATTCACACACCATCAGGCTTCCAAGCAGCTCTCAAGGAAACTCAGTTTTCACACTCTATGCTTAGTGTGCTTTGAGTGCCTAGGTCTGAAATGAAGCTTGGTGAGCATCCCACACAACGAATGCTCCACATGCGGGTTTCACATGCCACCAACTCCACATTCACAGGCAACTTCAGCGCCACAGCCATTTTCAGATAGCCTCAATGCAAAGGCTCTAGACGCAAATATTGGTGTGAGAGCTAATTCAATCAAGGAAACACTGCATGTTGGTGAAGGGCATATTGAAGAAGGATCAGGCGAGTGGTTCTTGTGGGAGAACAACTCCATTTGGCTCACTAACTTCACACACCATCAGGCTTCCTAGCAGCTCTCAAGGAAACTCAGTTTTCACACTCTATGCTTATTGCCCTTTGAGTGCATTATCTAGGAATGAAGCTTGGTGAGCATCCCACACAAACGAATGCTCCACATGCGGGCTTCACATGCCACCAACTCCACATTCTCAGGCAACTTCAGCGCCACAGCCGTTTCAGATAGCCCTCAATGCAAAGGCTCTAGACGCATAATATTGGTGTGAGAGCTAATTCAATCAAGGGAAACACTGCATGTTGGTGAAGGGCATATTGAAGAAGGATCAGCCGAGTGGTTCTTGTGGCAGAACAACTCCATTTGGCTCACTAATTTCACACACCATCAGGCTTCCAAGCAGCTCTCAAGGAAACTCAGTTTTCACACTCTATGCTTAGTGCCCTTTGACTGCATTACCTAGGAATGAACCTGGTAGAGCATCACAAACAAACGAATGCTCCACATGAGGGTTTCACATGCCACCAACTCCACATTCACAGGCAACTTCAGCGCCACAGCCGTTTTCAGATAGCCCTCAATGCAAAGGCTCTAGACTCAAATATTGGTGTGAGAGCTAATTCAATCAAGGAAACACTGCATGTTGGTGAAGGGCATATTGAAGAAGGATCAGCCGAGTGGTTCTTGTGGGAGAACAACTCCATTTGGCTCACTAAATTCACACACCATCAGGCTTCCAAGCAGCTCTCAAGGAAAGTCAGTTTTCACACTCTATGCTTAGTGCCCTTTGAGTGCATTATCTAGGAATGAACCTGGTAGAGCATCCCACACAAACGAATGCTCCACATGCGGGTTTCACATGCCACCAACTCCACATTCTCAGGCAACTTCAGCGCCACAGCCGTTTTCAGATAGCCCTCAATGCAAAGGCTCTAGACGCAAATATTGGTGTGAGAGCTAATTCAATCAAGGAAACACTGCATGTTGGTGAAGGGCATATTGAAGAAGGATCAGCCGAGTGGTTCTTGTGGGAGAACAACTCCATTTGGCTCACTAACCTCACATACCATCAGGCTTCCAAGCAGCTCTCAAGGAATCTCACTTTTCACACTCTATGCTTAGTGTGCTTTGAGGGGCCTAGGGCAGAAATGAAGCTTGGTGAGCATCCCACACAAACGAATGCTCCACATGCGGGTTTCACATGCCAACAACTCCACATTCTCAGGCAATTTCAGCGCCACAGCCGTTTTCAGATAGCCCTCAATGCAAAGGCTCTAGACGCAAATATTGGTGTGAGAGCTAATTCAATCAAGGAAACACTGCATGTTGGTGAAGGGCATATTGAAGAAGGATCAGCCGAGTGGTTCTTGTGTTAGAACAACTCCATTTGGCTCACTAACTTCACACACACATCAGGCTTCCAAGCAGCTCTCAAGGAAACTCAGTTTTCACACTCTATGCTTAGTGCCCTTTGAGTGCATTATCCAGGAATGAAGCTTGGTGAGCATCCCACACAAACGAATGCTCCACATGCGGGTTTCACATGCCACCAACTCACATTCACAGGCAACTTCAGCGCCACAGCCGTTTTCAGATAGCCCTCAATGCAAAGGCTCTAGACGCAAATATTGGTGTGAGAGCTAATTTAATCAAGGAAACACTGCATGTTGGTGAAGGGCATATTGAAGAAGGATCAGCCGAGTGGTTCTTGTGGGAGAACAACTCCATTTGGCTCACTAACCTCACACAAAATCAGGCTTCCAAGCAGCTCTCAAGGAAACTCAGTTTTCACACTCTATGCTTAGTGTGCTTTGAGTGCCTAGGGCTGAAATGAAGCTTGGTGAGCATCCCACACAAACGAATGCTCCACATGCGGGTTTCACATGCCACCAACTCCACATTCTCAGGCAACTTCAGCGCCACAGCCGTTTTCAGATAGCCCTCAATGCAAAGGCTCTAGACGCAAATATTGGTGTCAGAGCTAATTCAATCAAGGAAACACTGCATATTGGTGAAGGGCATATTGAAGAAGGATCAGCCGAGTGGTTCTTGTGGGAGAACAACTCCATTTGGCTCACTAACTTCACACACCATCAAGCTTCCAAGCAGCTCTCAAGGAAACTCAGTTTTCACACCCTATGCTTACTGCCCTTTGAGAGCCTAGGACTGAAATGAAGCTGGCAGAGCATCCCACACAAACGAATGCTCCACATGCGGGTTTCACATGCCACCAACTCCACATTCTCAGGGACTTCAGCGCCACAGCCGTTTTCAGATAGCCCTCAATGCAAAGGCTCTAGACGCAAATATTGGTGTGAGAGCTAATTCAATCAAGGAAACACTGCATGTTGGTGAAGGGCTTATTGAAGAAGGATCAGCCGAGTGGTTCTTGTGGGAGAACAACTCCATTTGGCTCACTAACTTCACACACCATCAGGCTTCCAAGCAGCTCTCAAGGAAACTCAGTTTTCACACCCTATCTTAGTGCCCTTTGAGTGCATTATCTAGGAATGAACCTGGTAGAGCATCCACACAAACGAATGCTCCACATGCGGGTTTCACATGCCACCAACTCCACATTCTCAGGCAACTTCAGCGCCACAGCCGTTTTCAGATAGCCCTCAATGCAAAGGCTCTAGACGCAAATATTGGTGTGAGAGCTAATTTAATCAAGGAAACACGGCATGTTGGTGAAGGGCATATTGAAGAAGGATCAGCCGAGTGGTTCTTGTGGAGAACAACACATTGGCTCACTAACTTCACACACCATCAGGCTTCCAAGCAGTTCTGAAGGAAACTCAGTTTTCACACTCTATGCTTAGTGCCCTTTGAGTGCCTAGGACTGAAATGAAGATTGGTGAGCATCCCACACAAACGAATGCTCCACATGCGGGTTTCACATGCCACCAACTCCCACATTCTCAGGCAACTTCAGCTCCACAGCCGTTTTCAGATAGCCCTCAATGCAAAGACTCTAGACACAAATATTGGTGTGAGAGCTAATTCAATCAAGGAAACACTGCATGTTGGTGAAGGGCATATTGAAGAAGGATCAGCCGAGTGGTTCTTGTGGGAGAACAACTCCATTTGGCTCACTAACTTCACACACCATCAGGCTTCCAAGCAGCTCTCAAGGAAACTCAGTTTTCACACACTATGCTTACTGCCCTTTGAGTGCATTATCCAGGAATGAAGCTTGGGTGAGCATCCCACACAAACGAATGCTCCACATGCGGGTTTCACATGCACCAACTCCACATTCACAGGCAACTTCAGCGCCACAGCCGTTTTCAGATAGCGCTCAATGCAAAGGCTCTACACGCAAATATTGTGTGAGAGCTAATTCAATCAAGGAAACACTGCATGTTGGTGAAGGGCATGTTGAAGAAGGATCAGCCGAGTGGTTCTTGTGGGAGAACAACTCCATTTGGCTCAGTAACCTCACACACCATCAGGCTTCCAAGCAGCTCTCAAGGAAACTCAGTTTTCACACTCTATGCTTAGTGTGCTTTGAGTGCCTAGGGCTGAAATGAAGCTTGGTGAGCATCCCAACACAAACGAATGCTCCACATGCGGGTTTCACATGCCACCAACTCCACATTCACAGGCAACTTCAGCGCCACAGCCATTTTCAGATAGCCCTCAATGCAAAGGCTCTAGACGCAAATATTGGTGTGAGAGCTAATTCAATCAAGGAAACACTGCATGTTGGTGAAGGGCATGTTGAAGAAGGATCAGCCGAGTGGTTCTTGTGCGAGAACAACTCCATTTGCTCAGTAACCTCACACACCATCAGGCTTCAAGCAGCTCTCAAGGAAACTCAGTTTTCACACTCTATGCTTAGTGTGCTTTGAAGGCCTAGGCTGAAATGAAGCTTGGTGAGCATCCCACACAAACGAATGCTCCACATGCGGGTTTCACATGCCACCAACTCCACATTCACAGGCAACTTCAGCGCCACAGCCGTTTCACATAGCCCTCAATGCAAAGGCTCTAGACGCAAATATTGGTGTGAGAGCTAATTCAATCAAGGAAACACTGCATATTGGTGAAGGGCATATTGAAGAAGGATCAGCCGAGTGGTTCTTGTGGGAGAACAACTCCATTTGGCTCACTAAATTCACACACCATCAGGCTTCCAAGCAGCTCTCAAGGAAACTCAGTTTTCACACTCTATGCTTAGTGTGCTTTGAGTGCTTAGGGCTGAAATGAAGCTTGGTGAGCATCCCACACAAACGAATGCTCCACATGCGGGTTTCACATGCCACCAACTCCACATTCACAGGCAACTTCAGCGCCACAGCCATTTTCAGATAGCCCTCAATGCAAAGGCTCTAGACGCAAATATTCGTGTGAGAGCTAATTCAATCAAGGAAACACCTGCATGTTGGTGAAGGGCATATTGAAGAAGGATCAGCCGAGTGGTTCTTGTGGGAGAACAACTCCATTTGGCTCACTAACTTCACACACCATCAGGCTTCCTAGCAGCTCTCAAGGAAACTCAGTTTTCACACTCTATGCTTAGTGCCCTTTGAGTGCATTATCTAGGAATGAACCTGGTAGAGCATCCCACACAAACGAATGCTCCACATGCAGGTTTCACATGCCACCAACTCCACATTCACAGGCAACTTCAGCGCCACAGCCGTTTTCACATAGCCCTCAATGCAAAGAATCTAGACGCAAATATTGGTGTGAGAGCTAATTCAATCAAGGAAACACTGCATGTTGGTGAAGGGCATATTGAAGAAGAATCAGCCGAGTGGTTCTTGTGGGAGAACAACTCCATTTGGCTCACTAACTTCACACACCATCAGGCTTCCAAGCAGCTCTCAAGGAAACTCAGTTTTCACACTCTATGCTTATTGCCCTTTGAGTGCATTATCCAGGAATGAAGCTTGGTGAGCATCCCACACAAACGAATGCTCCACATGCGTGTTTCACATGCCACCAACTCCACATTCTCAGGCAACTTCAGCGCCACAGCCGTTTTCAGATAGCCCTCAATGCAAAGGTTCTAGACGCAAATATTTGTGTGAGAGCTAATTCAATCAAGGAAACAGTGCATGTTGGTGAAGGGCATTTTGAAGAAGGATCAGCCGAGTGGTTCTTGTGGGCAGAACAACTCCATTTAGCTCACTAACTTCACACACCATCAGGCTTCCAAGCAGCTCTCAAGGAAACTCTGTTTTCACACTCTATGCTTAGTGCCCTTTGAGTGCATTATCTAGGAATGAACCTGGTAGAGCATCCCACACAAACGAATGCTCCACATGCGGGTTTCACATGCCAACAACTCCACATTCACAGGCAACTTCAGCGCCACAGCCGTTTTCAGATAGCCCTCAATGCAAAGAATCTAGACTCAAATATAGGTGTGAGAGCTAATTAAATCAAGGAAACACTGCATGTTGGTGAAGCGCATATTGAAGAAGGATCAGCCGAGTGGTTCTTGTGGGAGAACAACTCCATTTGGCTCACTAACTTCACACACCATCAGGCTTCCAAGCAGCTCTCAAGGAAACTCAGTTTTCACACTCTATGCTTACTGCCCTTTGAGTGCCAAGGACTGAAATGATGCTGGTAGAGCATCCCCACACAAACGAATGCTCCACATGCGGGTTTCACATGCCACCAACTCCACATTCTCAGGCAACTTCAGCGCCACAGGCCGTTTTCAGATAGCCCTCAATGCAAAGGTTCTAGACGCAAATATTGGTGTGAGAGCTAATTCAATCAAGGAAACACTGCATGTTGGTGAAGGGCATATTGAAGAAGGATCAGCCGAGTGGTTCTTGTGGAGAACAACTCCATTTGGCTCACTAACTTCACACACCATCAGGCTTCCAAGCAGCTCTCAAGGAAACTCAGTTTTCACACTCTATGCTTAGTGCCCTTTGAGTGCATTATCTAGGAATGAACCTGGTAGAGCATCCCACACAAAGGAATCCTCCACATGCGGGTTTCACATGCCACCAACTCCACATTCACAGGCAACTTCAGCGCCACAGCCGTTTTCAGATAGCCCTCAATGCAAAGGCTCTAGACGCAAATATTGGTGTGAGAGCTAATTCAAACAAGGAAACACTGCATGTTGGTGAAGGGCATATTGAAGAAGGATCAGCCGAGTGGTTCTTGTGGGAGAACCACTCCCTTTGGCTCACTAACTTCACACACCATCAGGCTTCCAAGCAGCTCTCAAGGAAACTCAGTTTTCACACTCTATGCTTACTGCCCTTTGAGTGCATTATCTAGGAATGAACCTGGTAGAGCATCCCACACAAACGAATGCTCCACATGCGGGTTTCACATGCCACCAACTCCACATTCACAGGCAACTTCAGCGCCACAGCCGTTTTCAGATAGACCTCAATGCAAAGGTTCTAGACACAAATATTGGTGTGAGAGCTAATTCAATCAAGGAAACACTGCATGTTGGTGCAGGGCATATTGAAGAAGGATCAGCCGAGTGGTTCTTGTGGGAGAACAACTCCATTTGGCTCACTAACTTCACACACCATCAGGCTTCCAAGCAGCTCTCAAGGAAACTCAGTTTTCACACTCTATGCTTACTGCCCTTTGAGTGCATTATCTAGGAATGAACCTGGTAGGGCATCCCACACAAACGAATGCTCCACATGCGGGTTTCACATGCCAACAGCTCCACATTCACAGGCAACTTCAGCGCCACAGCCGTTTTCAGATAGCCCTCAATGCAAAGGCTCTAGACGCAAATATTGGTGTGAGAGCTAATTCAATCAAGGAAACACTGCATGTTGGTGAAGGGCATATTGAAGAAGAATCACCTGAGTGGTTCTTGTGGGAGAACAACTCCATTTGGCTCACTAACTTCACACACCATCAGGCTTCCAAGCAGCTCTCAAGGAAACTCAGTTTTCACACTCTATGCTTACTGCCCTTTGAGTGCCTAGGACTGAAATGATGCTGGTAGAGCATCCCACACAAACGAATGCTCCACATGCGGGTTTCACATGCCACCAACTCCATATTCTCAGGCAACTTCAGCACCACAGTCATTTTCAGATAGCCCTCAATGCAAAGGCTCTAGACGTAAATATTGGTGTGAGAGCTAATTCAATCAAGGAAACACTGCATGTTGGTGCAGGGCATATTGAAGAAGGATCAGCTGAGTGGTTCTTTTGGGAACAACTGCATTTGGCTCACTAACTTCACACACCATCAGGCTTCCAAGCAGCTCTCAAGGAAACTCAGTTTTCACACTCTATGCTTACTGCCCTTTGAGTGCTTTATCTAGGAATGAACGTGGTAGAGCATCCCACACAAACGAATGCTCCACATGCGGGTTTCACATGCCAACAACTCCACATTCACAGGCAACTTCAGCGCCACAGCCGTTTTCACATAGCCCTCAATGCAAAGGCTCTAGACGCAAATATTGGTGTGAGAGCTAATTCAATCAAGGAAACACTGCATGTTGGTGAAGGGCATATTGAAGAAGGATCAGCCGAGTGGTTCTTGTGGGAGAACAACTCCATTTGGCTCACTAACTTCACACACCTTCAGGCTTCCAAGCAGCTCTCAAGGGAAACTCAGTTTTCACATTCTATGCTTACTGCCCTTTGAGTGCCTAGGACTGAAATGATGCTGGTAGAGCATCCCACACAAACGAATGCTCCACATGCGGGTTTCACATGACACCAACTCCACATTCACAGGCAACTTCAGTGCCACAGCCGTTTTCAGATAGCCCTCAATGCAAAGACTCTAGACACAAATATTGGTGTGAGAGCTTATTCAATCAAGGAAACACTGCATGTTGGTGCAGGGCATATTGAAGAAGGATCAGCCGAGTGGTTCTTGTGGTTGAACAACTCCATTTGGCTCACTAACTTCACACACCATCAGGCTTCCAAGCAGCTCTCAAGGAAACTCAGTTTTCACACTCTATGCTTACTGCCCTTTGAGTGCATTATCTAGGAATGAACCTGGTAGAGCATCCCACACAAACGAATGCTCCACATGCGGGTTTCACATGCCAACAACTCCACATTCACAGGCAACTTCAGCGCCACAGCCGTTTTCAGATAGCCCCTCAATGCAAAGGCTCTAGACGCAAATATTGGTGTGAGAGCTAATTCAATCAAGGAAACACTGCATGTTGGTGAAGGGCATATTGAAGAAGAATCAGCTGAGTGGTTCTTGTGGGAGAACAACTCCATTTGGCTCACTAACTTCACACACCATCAGGCTTCCAAGCAGCTCTCAAGGAAACTCAGTTTTCACACTCTATGCTTAGTGCCACTTTGAGCGCATTATCTAGGAATGAACGTGGTAGAGCATCCGACGCAAAGGAATCCTCCACATGCGGGTTTCACATGCCACCAACTCCACCTTCACAGGCAACTCAGCGCCACAGCCGTTTTCAGATAGCCCTCAATGCAAAGGCTCTAGACGCAAATATTGGTGTGAGAGCTAATTCAATCAAGGAAACACTGCATGTTGGTGAAGGGCATATTGAAGAAGAATCACCTGAGTGGTTCTTGTGGGAGAACAACTCCATTTGGCTCACTAACTTCACACACCATCAGGCTTCCAAGCAGCTCTCAAGGAAACTCAGTTTTCACACTCTATGCTTACTGCCCTTTGAGTGCCTAGGACTGAAATGATGCTGGTAGAGCATCCCACACAAACGAATGCTCCACATGCGGGTTTCACATGCCACAACTCCATATTCTCAGGCAACTTCCAGCACCACAGTCATTTTCAGATAGCCCTCAATGCAAAGGCTCTAGACGTAAATATTGGTGTGAGAGCTAATTCAATCAAGGAAACACTGCATGTTGGTGCAGGGCATATTGAAGAAGGATCAGCTGAGTGGTTCTTTTGGGGAACAACTGCATTTGGCTCACTAACTTCACACACCATCAGGCTTCCAAGCAGCTCTCAAGGAAACTCAGTTTTCACACTCTATGCTTACTGCCCTTTGAGTGCTTTATCTAGGAATGAACGTGGTAGAGCATCCCACACAAACGAATGCTCCACATGCGGGTTTTCACATGCCAACAACTCCACATTCACAGGCAACTTCAGCGCCACAGCCGTTTTCACATAGCCCTCAATGCAAAGGCTCTAGACGCAAATATTGGTGTGAGAGCTAATTCAATCATGGAAACACTGCATTGTTGGTGAAGGCATATTGAAGAAGGATCAGCCGAGTGGTTCTTGTGGGAGAACAACTCCATTTGGCTCACTAACTTCACACACCTTCAGGCTTCCAAGCAGCTCTCAAGGAAACTCAGTTTTCACACTCTATGCTTACTGCCCTTTGAGTGCCTAGGACTGAAATGATGCTGGTAGAGCATCCCACACAAACGAATGCTCCACATGCGGGTTTCACATGACACCAACTCCACATTCACAGGCAACTTCAGTGCCACAGCCGTTTTCAGATAGCCCTCAATGCAAAGACTCTAGACACAAATATTGGTGTGAGAGCTTATTCAATCAAGGAAACACTGCATGTTGGTGCAGGGCATATTGAAGAAGGATCAGCCGAGTGGTTCTTGTGGTTGAACAACTCCATTTGGCTCACTAACTTCACACACCATCAGGCTTCCAAGCAGCTCTCAAGGAAACTCAGTTTTCACACTCTATGCTTACTGCCCTTTGAGTGCATTATCTAGGAATGAACCTGGTAGAGCATCCCACACAAACGAATGCTCCACATGCGGGTTTCACATGCCAACAACTCCACATTCACAGGCAACTTCAGCGCCACAGCCGTTTTCAGATAGCCCTCAATGCAAAGGCTCTAGACGCAAATATTGGTGTGAGAGCTAATTCAATCAAGGAAACACTGCATGTTGGTGAAGGGCATATTGAAGAAGAATCAGCTGAGTGGTTCTTGTGGGAGAACAACTCCATTTGGCTCACTAACTTCACACACCATCAGGCTTCCAAGCAGCTCTCAAGGAAACTCAGTTTTCACACTCTATGCTTAGTGCCCTTTGAGCGCATTATCTAGGAATGAACGTGGTAGAGCATCCGACGCAAAGGAATCCTCCACATGCGGGTTTCACATGCCACCAACTCCACCTTCACAGGCAACTTCAGCGCCACAGCCGTTTTCAGATAGCCCTCAATGCAAAGGCTCTAGACGCAAATATTGGTGTGAGAGCTAATTCAATCAAGGAAACACTGCATGTTGGTGAAGGGCATATTGAAGAAGGATCAGCCGAGTGGTTCTTGTGGGAGAACAACTCCATTTGGCTCACTAACTTCACACACCATCAGGCTTCCAAGCAGCTCTCAAAGAAACTCAGTTTTCACACTCTATGCTTACTGCCCTTTGAGTGCCTAGGACTGAAATGATGCTGGTAGAGCATCCCACACAAACGAATGCTCCAAATGCGGGTTTCACATGACACCAACTCCACATTCACAGGCAAATTCAGTGCCACAGCCGTTTTCAGATAGCCCTCAATGCAAAGACTCTAGACACAAATATTGGTGTGAGAGCTAATTCAATCAAGGAAACACTGCATGTTGGTGCAGGGCATATTGAAGAAGGATCAGCCGAGTGGTTCTTGTGGGAGAACAACTCCATTTGGCTCACTAACTTCACACACCATCAGGCTTCCAAGCAGCTCTCAAGGAAACTCAGTTTTCACACTCTATGCTTAGTGCCCTTTGACTGCATTATCTAGGAATGAACCTGGTAGAGCATCCCACAGAAACAAATGCTCCACATGCGGGTTTCACATGCCACCAACTCCACATTCACAGGCAACTTCAGCGCCACAGCCGTTTTCAGATAGCCCTCAATGCAAAGAATCTAGACGCAAATATTGGTGTGAGAGCTAATTCAATCAAGGAAACACTGCATGTTGGTGAAGGGCATATTGAAGAAAAATCAGCTGAGTGGTTCTTGTGGGAGAACAACTCCATTTGGCTCACTAACGTCACACACCATCAGGCTTCCAAGCAGCTCTCAAGGAAACTCAGTTTTCACACTCTATGCTTAGTGCCCTTTGAGTGCATTATCTAGGAATGAACCTGGTAGAGCATCCCACACAAACGAATCCTCCACATGCGGGTTTCACATGCCACCAACTCCACATTCACAGGCAACTTCAGCGCCACAGCTGTTTTCAGATAGCCCTCAATGCAAAGAATCTAGACGCAAATATTGGTGTGAGAGCTAATTCAATCAAGGAAACACTGCATGTTGGTGAAGGGCATATTGAAGAAAAATCAGCTGAGTGGTTCTTGTGGGAGAACAACTCCATTTGGCTCACTAACTTCACACACCATCAGGCTTCCAAGCAGCTCTCAAGGAAACTCAGTTTTCACACTCTATGCTTACTGCCCTTTGAGTGCCTAGGACTGAAATGATGCTGGTAGAGCATCCCACACAAACGAATGCTCCACATGCGGGTTTCACATGCCACCAACTCCACATTCACAGGCAACTTCAGCGCCACAGCCGTTTTCAGATAGCCCTCAATGCAAAGGCTCTAGACAGAAATATTGGTGTGAGAGCTAATTCAATCAAGGAAACACTGCATGTTGGTGAAGGGCATATTGAAGAAGGATCAGCTGAGTGGTTCTTGTGGGAGAACAACTCCATTTGGCTCACTAACTTCACACACCATCAGGCTTCCAAGCAGCTCTCAAGGAAACTCAGTTTTCACACTCTATGCTTACTGCCCTTTGAGTGCATTATCTAGGAATGAACCTGGTAGAGCATCCCACACAAACGAATGCTCCACATGCGGGTTTCACATGCCACCAACTCCACCTTCACAGGCAACTTCAGCGCCACAGCCGTTTTCAGATAGCCCTCAATGCAAAGAATCTAGACGCAAATATTGGTGTGAGAGCTAATTCAATCAAGGAAACACTGCATGTTGGTGCAGGGCATATTGAAGAAGGATCAGCCGAGTGGTTCTTGTGGGAGAACAACTCCATTTGGCTCACTAACTTCACACACCATCAGGCTTGCAAGCAGCTCTCAAGGAAACTCAGTTTTCACACTCTATGCTTAGTGCCCTTTGACTGCATTATCTAGGAATGAACCTGGTAGAGCATCCCACAAAAACCAATGCTCCACATGCGGGTATCACATGCCACCAACTCCACATTCACAGGCAACTTCAGCGCCACAGCCGTTTTCAGATAGCCCTCAATGCAAAGGCTCTAGACGCAAATATTGGTGTGAGAGCTAATTCAATCAAGGAAACACTGCATGTTGGTGAAGGGCATATTGAAGAAGAATCAGCCGAGTGGTTCTTGTGGGAGAACAACTCCATTTGGCTCACTAACTTCACACACCATCAGGCTTCCAAGCAGCTCTCAAGGAAACTCAGTTTTCACACTCTATGCTTAGTGCCCTTTGAGTGCATTATCTAGGAATGAACGTGGTAGAGAATCCCACACAAACGAATGCTCCACATGCGGGTTTCACATGACAACAAATCCACATTCACAGGCAACTTCAGCGCCACAGCCATTTTCAGATAGCCCTCAATGCAAAGACTCTAGACACAAATATTGGTGTGAGAGCTAATTCAATCAAGGAAACACTGCATGTTGGTGCAGGGCATATTGAAGAAGGATCAGCCGAGTGGTTCTTGTGGTTGAACAACTCCATTTGGCTCACTAACTTCACACACCATCAGGCTTCCAAGCAGCTCTCAAGGAAACTCAGTTTTCACACTCTATGCTTAGTGAACTTTGAGTGCATTATCTAGGAATGAACCTGGTAGAGCATCCCACAGAAACAAATGCTCCACATGCGGGTTTCACATGCCAACAACTCCACATTCACAGGCAACTTCAGCGCCACAGCCGTTTTCAGATAGCCCTCAATGCAAAGAATCTAGACGCAAATATTGGTGTGAGAGCTAATTCAATCAAGGAAACACTGCATGTTGGTGAAGGGCATATTGAAGAAAAATCAGCTGAGTGGTTCTTGTGGGAGAACAACTGCATTTGGCTCACTAACGTCACACACCATTAGGCTTCCAAGCAGCTCTCAAGGAAACTCAGTTTTCACACTCTATGCTTAGTGCCCTTTGAGTGCATTATCTAGGAATGAACCTGGTAGAGCATCCCACACAAACGAATCCTCCACATGCGGGTTTCACATGCCACCAACTCCACATTCACAGGCAACTTCAGCACCACAGCTGTTTTCATATAGCCCTCAATGCAATGGCTCTAGACGCAAATATTGGTGTGAGAGCTAATTCAATCAAGGAAACACTGCATGTTGGGGAAGGGCATATTGAGGAAGAATCAGCCGAGTGGTTCTTGTGGGAGAACAACTCCATTTGGCTCACTAACTTCACACACCATCAGGCTTCCAAGCAGCTCTCAAGGAAACTCAGTTTTCACACTCTATGCTTACTGCCCTTTGAGTGCATTATCTAGGAATGAACCTGGTAGAGCATCCCACACAAACGAATGCTCCACATGCGGGTTTCACATGCCAACAACTCCACATTCACAGGCAACTGCTGCGCCACAGCCGTTTTCAGATAGCCCTCAATGCAAAGAATCTAGACGCAAATATTGGTGTGAGAGCTAATTCAATCAAGGAAACACTGCATGTTGGTGAAGGGCATATTGAAGAAGGATCAGCTGAGTGATTCTTGTGGGAGAACAACTCCATTTGGCTCACTAACTTCACACACCATCAGGCTTCCAAGCAGCTCTCAAGGAAACTCAGTTTTCACACTCTATGCTTACTGCCCTTTGAGTGCCTAGGACTGAAATGATGCTGGTAGAGCATCCCACACAAACGAATGCTCCACATGCGGGTTTCACATGCCACCAACTCCACATTCACAGGCAACTTCAGCGCCACAGCCGTTTTCAGATAGCCCTCAATGCAAAGGCTCTAGACAGAAATATTGGTGTGAGAGCTAATTCAATCAAGGAAACACTGCATGTTGGTGAAGGGCATATTGAAGAAGGATCAGCTGAGTGGTTCTTGTGGGAGAACAACTCCATTTGGCTCACTAACTTCACACACCATCAGGCTTCCAAGCAGCTCTCAAGGAAACTCAGTTTTCACACTCTATGCTTACTGCCCTTTGAGTGCATTATCTAGGAATGAACCTGGTAGAGCATCCCACACAAACGAATGCTCCAAATGCGGGTTTCACATGCCACCAACTCCACCTTCACAGGCAACTTCAGCGCCACAGCCGTTTTCAGATAGCCCTCAATGCAAAGAATCTAGACGCAAATATTGGTGTGAGAGCTAATTCAATCAAGGAAACACTGCATGTTGGTGAAGGGCATATTGAAGAAGGATCAGCCGAGTGGTTCTTGTGGGAGAACAACTCCATTTGGCTCACTAACTTCACACACCATCAGGCTTCCAAGCAGCTCTCAAGGAAACTCAGTTTTCACACTCTATGCTTAGTGCCCTTTGACTGCATTATCTAGGAATGAACCTGGTAGAGCATCCCACAAAAACCAATGCTCCACATGCGGGTATCACATGCCACCAACTCCACATTCACAGGCAACTTCAGCGCCACAGCCGTTTTCAGATAGCCCTCAATGCAAAGGCTCTAGACGCAAATATTGGTGTGAGAGCTAATTCAATCAAGGAAACACTGCATGTTGGTGAAGGGCATATTGAAGAAGAATCAGCCGAGTGGTTCTTGTGGGAGAACAACTCCATTTGGCTCACTAACTTCACACACCATCAGGCTTCCAAGCAGCTCTCAAGGAAACTCAGTTTTCACACTCTATGCTTAGTGCCCTTTGAGTGCATTATCTAGGAATGAACCTGGTAGAGAATCCCACACAAACGAATGCTCCACATGCGGGTTTCACATGACAACAAATCCACATTCACAGGCAACTTCAGCGCCACAGCCATTTTCAGATAGCCCTCAATGCAAAGACTCTAGACACAAATATTGGTGTGAGAGCTAATTCAATCAAGGAAACACTGCATGTTGGTGCAGGGCATATTGAAGAAGGATCAGCCGAGTGGTTCTTGTGGTTGAACAACTCCATTTGGCTCACTAACTTCACACACCATCAGGCTTCCAAGCAGCTCTCAAGGAAACTCAGTTTTCACACTCTATGCTTAGTGAACTTTGAGTGCATTATCTAGGAATGAACCTGGTAGAGCATCCCACAGAAACAAATGCTCCACATGCGGGTTTCACATGCCAACAACTCCACATTCACAGGCAACTTCAGCGCCACAGCCGTTTTCAGATAGCCCTCAATGCAAAGAATCTAGACGCAAATATTGGTGTGAGAGCTAATTCAATCAAGGAAACACTGCATGTTGGTGAAGGGCATATTGAAGAAAAATCAGCTGAGTGGTTCTTGTGGGAGAACCACTCCATTTGGCTCACTAACATCACACACCATTAGGCTTCCAAGCAGCTCTCAAGGAAACTCAGTTTTCACACTCTATGCTTAGTGCCCTTTGAGTGCATTATCTAGGAATGAACCTGGTAGAGCATCCCACACAAACGAATCCTCCACATGCGGGTTTCACATGCCACCAACTCCACATTCACAGGCAACTTCAGCACCACAGCTGTTTTCATATAGCCCTCAATGCAATGGCTCTAGACGCAAATATTGGTGTGAGAGCTAATTCAATCAAGGAAACACTGCATGTTGGGGAAGGGCATATTGAGGAAGAATCAGCCGAGTGGTTCTTGTGGGAGAACAACTCCATTTGGCTCACTAACTTCACACACCATCAGGCTTCCAAGCAGCTCTCAAGGAAACTCAGTTTTCACACTCTATGCTTACTGCCCTTTGAGTGCATTATCTAGGAATGAACCTGGTAGAGCATCCCACACAAACGAATGCTCCACATGCGGGTTTCACATGCCAACAACTCCACATTCACAGGCAACTGCTGCGCCACAGCCGTTTTCAGATAGCCCTCAATGCAAAGAATCTAGACGCAAATATTGGTGTGAGAGCTAATTCAATCAAGGAAACACTGCATGTTGGTGAAGGGCATATTGAAGAAGGATCAGCTGAGTGATTCTTGTGGGAGAACAACTCCATTTGGCTCACTAACTTCACACACCATCAGGCTTCCAAGCAGCTCTCAAGGAAACTCAGTTTTCACACTCTATGCTTACTGCCCTTTGAGTGCCTAGGACTGAAATGATGCTGGTAGAGCATCCCACACAAACGAATGCTCCACATGCGGGTTTCACATGCCACCAACTCCACATTCACAGGCAACTTCAGCGCCACAGCCGTTTTCAGATAGCCCTCAATGCAAAGGCTCTAGACGCAAATATTGGTGTGAGAGCTAATTCAATCAAGGAAACACTGCATGTTGGTGAAGGGCATATTGAAGAAGGATCAGCCGAGTGGTTCTTGTGTTAGAACAACTCCATTTGGCTCACTATCTTCACACACCATCAGGCTTCCAAGCAGCTCTCAAGGAAACTCAGTTTTCACACTCTATGCTTAGTGCCCTTTGAGCGCATTATCTAGGAATGAACGTGGTAGAGCATCCGACGCAAAGGAATCCTCCACATGCGGGTTTCACATGCCACCAACTCCACCTTCATAGGCAACTTCAGCGCCACAGCCGTTTTCACATAGCCCTCAATGCAAAGAATCTAGACGCAAATATTGGTGTGAGAGCTAATTCAATCAAGGAAACAAAGCATGTTGGTGCAGGGCATATTGAAGAAGGATCAGCCGAGTGGTTCTTGTGGGAGAACAACTCCATTTGGCTCACTAACTTCACACACCATCAGGCTTCCAAGCAGCTCTAAAAGAAACTCAGTTTTCACACTCTATGCTTACTGCCCTTTGAGTGCCTAGGACTGAAATGATGCTGGTAGAGCATCCCACACAAACGAATGCTCCACATGCGGGTTTCACATGACACCAACTCCACATTCACAGGCAACTTCAGTGCCACAGCCGTTTTCAGATAGCCCTCAATGCAAAGACTCTAGACACAAATATTGGTGTGAGAGCTAATTCAATCAAGGAAACACTGCATGTTGGTGCAGGGCATATTGAAGAAGGATCAGCCGAGTGGTTCTTGTGGGAGAACAACTCCATTTGGCTCACTAACTTCACACACCATCAGGCTTCCAAGCAGCTCTCAAGGAAACTCAGTTTTCACACTCTATGCTTAGTGAACTTTGAGTGCATTATCTAGGAATGAACCTGGTAGAGCATCCCACAGAAACAAATGCTCCACATGCGGGTTTCACATGCCAACAACTCCACATTCACAGGCAACTTCAGCGCCACAGCCGTTTTCACATAGCCCTCAATGCAAAGAATCTAGACGCAAATATTGGTGTGAGAGCTAATTCAATCAAGGAAACACTGCATGTTGGTGAAGGGCATATTGAAGAAAAATCAGCTGAGTGGTTCTTGTGGGAGAACAACTCCATTTGGCTCACTAACGTCACACACCATCAGGCTTCCAAGCAGCTCTCAAGGAAACTCAGTTTTCACACTCTATGCTTAGTGCCCTTTGAGTGCATTATCTAGGAATGAACCTGGTAGAGCATCCCACACAAACAAATGCTCCACATGCGGGTTTCACATGCCACCAACTCCACATTCACAGGCAACTTCAGCACCACAGCTGTTTTCATATAGCCCTCAATGCAATGGCTCTAGACGCAAATATTGGTGTGAGAGCTAATTCAATCAAGGAAACACTGCATGTTGGTGAAGGGCATATTGAAGAAGAATCAGCCGAGTGGTTCTTGTGGGAGAACAACTCCATTTGGCTCACTAACTTCACACACCATCAGGCTTCCAAGCAGCTCTCAAGGAAACTCAGTTTTCACACTCTATGCTTACTGCCCTTTGAGTGCATTATCTAGGAATGAACCTGGTAGAGCATCCCACACAAACGAATGCTCCACATGCGGGTTTCACATGCCAACAACTCCACATTCACAGACAACTGCTGCGCCACAGCCGTTTTCAGATACCCCTCAATGCAAAGAATCTAGACGCAAATATTGGTGCGAGAGCTAATTCAATCAAGGAAACACTGCATGTTGGTGAAGGGCATATTGAAGAAGGATCAGCTGAGTGATTCTTGTGGGAGAACAACTCCATTTGGCTCACTAACTTCACACACCATCAGGCTTCCAAGCAGCTCTCAAGGAAACTCTGTTTTCACACTCTATGCTTACTGCCCTTTGAGTGCCTAGGACTGAAATGATGCTGGTAGAGCATCCCACACAAACGAATGCTCCACATGCGGGTTTCACATGCCACCAACTCCATATTCTCAGGCAACTTCAGCACCACAGCCGTTTTCAGATAGCCCTCAATGCAAAGGCTCTAGACATAAATATTGGTGTGAGAGCTAATTCAATCAAGGAAACACTGCATGTTGGTGAAGTGCATATTGAAGAAGGATCAGCCGAGTGGTTCTTGTGGGAGAACAACTCCATTTGGCTCACTAACGTCACACACCATCAGGCTTCCAAGCAGCTCTCAAGGAAACTCAGTTTTCACACTCTATGCTTAGTGCCCTTTGAGTGCATTATCTAGGAATGAACCTGGTAGAGCATCCCACACAAACGAATGCTCCACATGCGGGTTTCACATGCCACCAACTCCACATTCACAGGCAACTTCAGCGCCACAGCCGTTTTCAGATAGCCCTCAATGCAAAGGCTCTAGACGCAAATATTGGTGTGAGAGCTAATTCAATCAAGGAAACACTGCATGTTGGAGAAGGGCATATTGAAGAAGAATCAGCTGAGCGGTTCTTGTGGGAGAACAACTCCATTTGGCTCACTATCTTCACACACCATCAGGCTTCCAAGCAGCTCTCAAGGAAACTCAGTTTTCACACTCTATGCTTAGTGCCCTTTGAGCGCATTATCTAGGAATGAACGTGGTAGAGCATCCGACGCAAAGGAATCCTCCACATGCGGGTTTCACATGCCACCAACTCCACCTTCATAGGCAACTTCAGCGCCACAGCCGTTTTCACATAGCCCTCAATGCAAAGAATCTAGACGCAAATATTGGTGTGAGAGCTAATTCAATCAAGGAAACAAAGCATGTTGGTGCAGGGCATATTGAAGAAGGATCAGCCGAGTGGTTCTTGTGGGAGAACAACTCCATTTGGCTCACTAACTTCACACACCATCAGGCTTCCAAGCAGCTCTAAAAGAAACTCAGTTTTCACACTCTATGCTTACTGCCCTTTGAGTGCCTAGGACTGAAATGATGCTGGTAGAGCATCCCACACAAACGAATGCTCCACATGCGGGTTTCACATGACACCAACTCCACATTCACAGGCAACTTCAGTGCCACAGCCGTTTTCAGATAGCCCTCAATGCAAAGACTCTAGACACAAATATTGGTGTGAGAGCTAATTCAATCAAGGAAACACTGCATGTTGGTGCAGGGCATATTGAAGAAGGATCAGCCGAGTGGTTCTTGTGGGAGAACAACTCCATTTAGCTCACTAACTTCACACACCATCAGGCTTCCAAGCAGCTCTCAAGGAAACTCTGTTTTCACACTCTATGCTTACTGCCCTTTGAGTGCCTAGGACTGAAATGATGCTGGTAGAGCATCCCACACAAACGAATGCTCCACATGCGGGTTTCACATGCCACCAACTCCATATTCTCAGGCAACTTCAGCACCACAGTCATTTTCAGATAGCCCTCAATGCAAAGGCTCTGGACGTAAATATTGGTGTGAGAGCTAATTCAATCAAGGAAACACTGCATGTTGGTGAAGTGCATATTGAAGAAGGATCAGCCGAGTGGTTCTTGTGGGAGAACAACTCCATTTGGCTCACTAACGTCACACACCATCAGGCTTCCAAGCAGCTCTCAAGGAAACTCAGTTTTCACACTCTATGCTTAGTGCCCTTTGAGTGCATTATCTAGGAATGAACCTGGTAGAGCATCCCACACAAACGAATGCTCCACATGCGGGTTTCACATGCCACCAACTCCACATTCACAGGCAACTTCAGCGCCACAGCCGTTTTCAGATAGCCCTCAATGCAAAGGCTCTAGACGCAAATATTGGTGTGAGAGCTAATTCAATCAAGGAAACACTGCATGTTGGAGAAGGGCATATTGAAGAAGAATCAGCTGAGCGGTTCTTGTGGGAGAACAACTCCATTTGGCTCACTAACTTCACACACCATCAGGCTTCCAAGCAGCTCTCAAGGAAACTCAGTTTTCACACTCTATGCTTAGTGCCCTTTGAGTGCCTAGGACTGAAATGAAGCTTGGTGAGCATCCCACACAAACGAATGCTCCACATGCTGGTTTCACATGCCACCAACTCCACATTCTCAGGCAACTTCAGCGCCACAGCCGTTTTCAGATAGCCCTCAATGCAAAGGTTCTAGACACAAATATTGGTGTGAGAGCTAATTCAATCAAGGAAACACTGCATGTTGGTGAAGGGCATATTGACGAAGGATCAGCCGAGTGGTTCTTGTGGGAGAACAACTCCATTTGGCTCACTAACTTCACACACCATCAGGCTTCCAAGCAGCTCTCAAGGAAACTCAGTTTTCACACTCTATGCTTACTGCCCTTTGAGGGCCTAGGACTGAAATGATGCTGGTAGAGCATCCCACACAAACGAATGCTCCACATGCGGGTTTCACATGCCACCAACTCCATATTCTCAGGCAACTTCAGCACCACAGCCATTTTCAGATAGCCCTCAATGCAAAGGCTCTAGACATAAATATTGGTGTGAGAGCTAATTCAATCAAGGAAACACTGCATGTTGGTGCAGGGCATATTGAAGAAGGATCAGCCGAGTGGTTCTTGTGGGAGAACAACTCCATTTGGCTCACTAACGTCACACACCATCAGGCTTCCAAGCAGCTCTCAAGGAAACTCAGTTTTCACACTCTATGCTTAGTGCCCTTTGAGTGCATTATCTAGGAATGAACCTGGTAGAGCATCCCACACAAACGAATGCTCCACATGCGGGATCACATGCCACCAACTCCACGTTCAAAGGCAACTTCAGCGCCACAGCCGTTTTCAGATAGCCCTCAATGCAAAGGCTCTAGACGCAAAAATTGGTGTGAGAGCTAATTCAATCAAGGAAACACTGCATGTTGGGGAAGGGCATATTGAAGAAGAATCAGCTGAGCGGTCTTGTGGGAGAACAACTCCATTTGGCTCACTAACTTCACACACCATCAGGCTTCCAAGCAGCTCTCAAGGAAACTCAGTTTTCACACTCTATACTTAGTGCTCTTTGAGTGCATTATCTAGGAATGAACCTGGTAGAGCATCCCACACAAACAAATGCTCCACATGCGGATTTCACATGCCACCAACTCCACGTTCAAAGGCAACTTCAGCGCCACAGCAGTTTTCAGATAGCCCTCAATGCAAAGGCTCTAGACGCAAATATTGGTGTGAGAGCTAATTCAATCAAGGAAACACTGCATGTTGGTGAAGGGCATATTGAAGAAGGATCAGCCGAGTGGTTCTTGTGGGAGAACCACTCCATTTGGCTCACTAACTTCACACACCATCAGGCTTCCAAGCAGCTCTCAAGGAAACTCAGTTTTCACACTCTATGCTTAGTGCCCTCTGAGTGCATTATCTAGGAATGAACCTGGTAGAGCATCCCACACAAACGAATGCTCCACATGCGGGTTTCACATGCCACCAACTCCACGTTCAAAAGCAACTTCAGCGCCACAGCCGTTTTCAGATAGCCCTCAATGCAAAGGCTCTAGACGCAAATATTGGTGTGAGAGCTAATTCAATCAAGGAAACACTGCATGTTGGTGAAGGGCATATTGAAGAAGGATAAGCAGAGTGGTTCTTGTGGGAGAACAACTCCATTTGGCTCACTAACTTCACACACCATCAGGCTTCCAAGCAGCTCTCAAGGAAACTCAGTTTTCACACTCTATGCTTAGTGCCCTTTGACTGCATTATCTAGGAATGAACCTGGTAGAGCATCCCACACAAACGAATGCTCCACATGCGGGTTTCACATGCCACCAACTCCACATTCACAGGCAGCTTCAGTGCCACAGCCGTTTTCACATAGCCCTCAATGCAAAGAATCTAGACGCAAATATTGGTGTGAGAGCTAATTCAATCAAGGAAACACTGCATGTTGGTGAAGCACATATTGAAGAAGAATCAGCCGAGTGCTTCTTGTGGGAGAACAACTCCATTTGGCTCACTAACTTCACACACCATCAGGCTTCCAAGCAGCTCTCAAGGAAACTCAGTTTTCACACTCTATGCTTAGTGCCCTTTGAGTGCCTAGGACTGAAATGATGCTGGTAGAGCATCCCACACAAACGAATGCTCCACATGCGGGTTTCACATGCCACCAACTCCATATTCTCAGGCAACTTCAGCACCACAGTCATTTTCAGATAGCCCTCAATGCAAAAGCTCTAGACGCAAATATTGGTGTGAGAGCTAATTCAATCAAGGAAACACTGCATGTTGGGGAAGGGCATATTGAAGAAGAATCAGCTGAGCGGTTCTTGTGGGAGAACAACTCCATTTGGCTCACTAACTTCACACACCATCAGGCTTCCAAGCAGCTCTCAAGGAAACTCAGTTTTCACACTCTATGCTTAGTGCCCTTTGAGTGCATTATCTAGGAATGAACCTGGTAGAGCATCCCACACAAACAAATGCTCCACATGCGGATTTCACATGCCACTAACTCCACGTTCAAAGGCAACTTCAGCGCCACAGCCGTTTTCAGGTAGCCCTCAATGCAAAGGCTCTAGACGCAAATATTGGTGTGAGAGCTAATTCAATCAAGGAAACACTGCATGTTGGTGAAGGGCATATTGAAGAAGGATCAGCCGAGTGGTTCTTGTGGGAGAACCACTCCATTTGGCTCACTAACTTCACACACCATCAGGCTTCCAAGCAGCTCTCAAGGAAACTCAGTTTTCACACTCTATGCTTAGGGCCCTTTGAGTGCATTATCTAGGAATGAACCTGGTAGAGCATCCCACACAAACAAATGCTCCACATGCGGATTTCACATGCCACCAACTCCACGTTCAAAGGCAACTTCAGCGCCACAGCTGTTTTCAGATAGCCCTCAATGCAAAGGCTCTAGATGCAAATATTGGTGTGAGAGCTAATTCAATCAAGGAAACACTGCATGTTGGTGAAGGGCATATTGAAGAAGGATCAGCCGAGTGGTTCTTGTGGGAGAACAACTCCATTTGGCTCACTAACTTCACACACCTTCAGGCTTCCAAGCAGCTCTCAAGGAAACTCAGTTTTCACACTCTATGCTTACTGCCCTTTGAGTGCCTAGGACTGAAATGAAGCTTGGTGAGCATCCCACACAAACGAATGCTCCACATGCTGGTTTCACATGCCACCAACTCCACATTCTCAGGCAACTTCAGCGCCACAGCCGTTTTCAGATAGGCATCAATGCAAAGGTTCTAGACACAAATATTGGTGTGAGAGCTAATTCAATCAAGGAAACACTGCATGTTGGGGAAGGGCATATTGAAGAAGAATCAGCTGAGCGGTTCTTGTGGGAGAACAACTCCATTTGGCTCACTAACTTCACACACCATCAGGCTTCCAAGCAGCTCTCAAGGAAACTCAGTTTTCACACTCTATGCTTACTGCCCTTTGAGGGCCTAGGACTGAAATGATGCTGGTAGAGCATCCCACACAAACGAATGCTCCACATGCGGGTTTCACATGCCACCAACTCCATATTCTCAGGCAACTTCAGCACCACAGCCGTTTTCAGATAGCCCTCAATGCAAAGGCTCTAGACGTAAATATTGGTGTGAGAGCTAATTCAATCAAGGAAACACTGCATGTTGGTGAAGGGCATATTGAAGAAGGATCAGCCGAGTGGTTCTTGTGGGAGAACAACTCCATTTGGCTCACTAACATCACACACCATCAGGCTTCCAAGCAGCTCTCAAGGAAACTCAGTTTTCACACTCTATGCTTAGTGCCCTTTGAGTGCATTATCTAGGAATGAACCTGGTAGAGCATCCCACACAAACGAATGCTCCACATGCGGGATCACATGCCACCAACTCCACGTTCAAAGGCAACTTCAGCGCCACAGCCGTTTTCAGATAGCCCTCAATGCAAAGGCTCTAGACGCAAATATTGGTGTGAGAGCTAATTCAATCAAGGAAACACTGCATGTTGGGGAAGGGCATATTGAAGAAGAATCAGCTGAGCGGTCTTGTGGGAGAACAACTCCATTTGGCTCACTAACTTCACACACCATCAGGCTTCCAAGCAGCTCTCAAGGAAACTCAGTTTTCACACTCTATGCTTAGTGCCCTTTGAGTGCATTATCTAGGAATGAACCTGGTAGAGCATCCCACACAAACAAATGCTCCACATGCGGATTTCACATGCCACCAACTCCACGTTCAAAGGCAACTTCAGCGCCACAGCCGTTTTCAGATAGCCCTCAATGCAAAGGCTCTAGACGCAAATATTGGTGTGAGAGCTAATTCAATCAAGGAAACACTGCATGTTGGTGAAGGGCATATTGAAGAAGGATCAGCCGAGTGGTTCTTGTGGGAGAACAACTCCATTTGGCTCACTAACTTCACACACCATCAGGCTTCCAAGCAGCTCTCAAGGAAACTCAGTTTTCACACTCTATGCTTAGTGAGCTCTGAGTGCATTATCTAGGAATGAACCTGGTAGAGCATCCCACACAAACGAATGCTCCACATGCGGGTTTCACATGCCACCAACTCCACGTTCAAAAGCAACTTCAGCGCCACAGCCGTTTTCAGATAGCCCTCAATGCAAAGGCTCTAGACGCAAATATTGGTGTGAGAGCTAATTCAATCAAGGAAACACTGCATGTTGGTGAAGGGCATATTGAAGAAGGATAAGCAGAGTGGTTCTTGTGGGAGAACAACTCCATTTGGCTCACTAACTTCACACACCATCAGGCTTCCAAGCAGCTCTCAAGGAAACTCAGTTTTCACACTCTATGCTTAGTGCCCTTTGACTGCATTATCTAGGAATGAACCTGGTAGAGCATCCCACACAAACGAATGCTCCACATGCGGGTTTCACATGCCACCAACTCCACATTCACAGGCAGCTTCAGTGCCACAGCCGTTTTCACATAGCCCTCAATGCAAAGAATCTAGACGCAAATATTGGTGTGAGAGCTAATTCAATCAAGGAAACACTGCATGTTGGTGAAGCACATATTGAAGAATAATCAGCCGAGTGCTTCTTGTGGGAGAACAACTCCATTTGGCTCACTAACTTCACACACCATCAGGCTTCCAAGCAGCTCTCAAGGAAACTCAGTTTTCACACTCTATGCTTAGTGCCCTTTGAGTGCCTCGGACTGAAATGATGCTGGTAGAGCATCCCACACAAACGAATGCTCCACATGCGGGTTTCACATGCCACCAACTCCATATTCTCAGGCAACTTCAGCACCACAGTCATTTTCAGATAGCCCTCAATGCAAAAGCTCTAGACGCAAATATTGGTGTGAGAGCTAATTCAATCAAGGAAACACTGCATGTTGGGGAAGGGCATATTGAAGAAGAATCAGCTGAGCGGTTCTTGTGGGAGAACAACTCCATTTGGCTCACTAACTTCACACACCATCAGGCTTCCAAGCAGCTCTCAAGGAAACTCAGTTTTCACACTCTATGCTTAGTGCCCTTTGAGTGCATTATCTAGGAATGAACCTGGTAGAGCATCCCACACAAACAAATGCTCCACATGCGGATTTCACATGCCACTAACTCCACGTTCAAAGGCAACTTCAGCGCCACAGCCGTTTTCAGGTAGCCCTCAATGCAAAGGCTCTAGACGCAAATATTGGTGTGAGAGCTAATTCAATCAAGGAAACACTGCATGTTGGTGAAGGGCATATTGAAGAAGGATCAGCCGAGTGGTTCTTGTGGGAGAACCACTCCATTTGGCTCACTAACTTCACACACCATCAGGCTTCCAAGCAGCTCTCAAGGAAACTCAGTTTTCACACTCTATGCTTAGGGCCCTTTGAGTGCATTATCTACGAATGAACCTGGTAGAGCATCCCACACAAACAAATGCTCCACATGCGGATTTCACATGCCACCAACTCCACGTTCAAAGGCAACTTCAGCGCCACAGCTGTTTTCAGATAGCCCTCAATGCAAAGGCTCTAGACGCAAATATTGGTGTGAGAGCTAATTCAATCAAGGAAACACTGCATGTTGGTGAAGGGCATATTGACGAAGGATCAGCCGAGTGGTTCTTGTGGGAGAACAACTCCATTTGGCTCACTAACTTCACACACCATCAGGCTTCCAAGCAGCTCTCAAGGAAACTCAGTTTTCACACTCTATGCTTAGTGCCCTTTGAGTGCCTAGGACTGAAATGAAGCTTGGTGAGCATCCCACACAAACGAATGCTCCACATGCTGGTTTCACATGCCACCAACTCCACATTCTCAGGCAACTTCAGCGCCACAGCCGTTTTCAGATAGCCCTCAATGCAAAGGTTCTAGACACAGATGTTGGTGTGAGAGCTAATTCAATCAAGGAAACACTGCATGTTGGTGAAGGGCATATTGAAGAAGGATCAGGGAAATGGTTCTTGTGGGAGAACAACTCCATTTGGCTCACTAACTTCACACACCATCAGGCTTCCAAGCAGCTCTCAAGGAAACTCAGTTTTCACACTCTATGCTTACTGCCCTTTGAGGGCCTAGGACTGAAATGATGCTGGTAGAGCATCCCACACAAACGAATGCTCCACATGCGGGTTTCACATGCCACCAACTCTATATTCTCAGGCAACTTCAGCACCACAGCCGTTTTCAGATAGCCCTCAATGCAAAGGCTCTAGATGTAAATATTGGTGTGAGAGCTAATTCAATCAAGGAAACACTGCATGTTGGTGCAGGGCATATTGAAGAAGGATCAGCCGAGTGGTTCTTGTGGGAGAACAACTCCATTTGGCTCACTAACTTCACACACCATCAGGCTTCCAAGCAGCTCTCAAGGAAACTCAGTTTTCACACTCTATGCTTAGTGCCCTTTGAGTGCATTATCTAGGAATGAACCTGGTAGAGCATCCCACACAAACGAATGCTCCACATGCGGGATCACATGCCACCAACTCCACGTTCAAAGGCAACTTCAGCGCCACAGCCGTTTTCAGATAGCCCTCAATGCAAAGGCTCTAGACGCAAATATTGGTGTGAGAGCTAATTCAATCAAGGAAACACTGCATGTTGGGGAAGGGCATATTGAAGAAGAATCAGCTGAGCGGTCTTGTGGGAGAACAACTCCATTTGGCTCACTAACTTCACACACCATCAGGCTTCCAAGCAGCTCTCAAGGAAACTCAGTTTTCACACTCTATGCTTAGTGCCCTTTGAGTGCATTATCTAGGAATGAACCTGGTAGAGCATCCCACACAAACAAATGCTCCACATGCGGATTTCACATGCCACCAACTCCACGTTCAAAGGCAACTTCAGCGCCACAGCCGTTTTCAGATAGCCCTCAATGCAAAGGCTCTAGACGCAAATATTGGTGTGAGAGCTAATTCAATCAAGGAAACACTGCATGTTGGTGAAGGGCATATTGAAGAAGGATCAGCCGAGTGGTTCTTGTGGGAGAACCACTCCATTTGGCTCACTAACTTCACACACCATCAGGCTTCCAAGCAGCTCTCAAGGAAACTCAGTTTTCACACTCTATGCTTAGTGCCCTCTGAGTGCATTATCTAGGAATGAACCTGGTAGAGCATCCCACACAAACGAATGCTCCACATGCGGGTTTCACATGCCACCAACTCCACGTTCAAAAGCAACTTCAGCGCCACAGCCGTTTTCAGATAGCCCTCAATGTAAAGGCTCTAGACGCAAATATTGGTGTGAGAGCTAATTCAATCAAGGAAACACTGCATGTTGGTGAAGGGCATATTGAAGAAGGATAAGCAGAGTGGTTCTTGTGGGAGAACAACTCCATTTGGCTCACTAACTTCACACACCATCAGGCTTCCAAGCAGCTCTCAAGGAAACTCAGTTTTCACACTCTATGCTTAGTGCCCTTTGACTGCATTATCTAGGAATGAACCTGGTAGAGCATCCCACACAAACGAATGCTCCACATGCGGGTTTCACATGCCACCAACTCCACATTCACAGGCAGCTTCAGTGCCACAGCCGTTTTCAGATAGCCCTCAATGCAAAGAATCTAGACGCAAATATTGGTGTGAGAGCTAATTCAATCAAGGAAACACTGCATGTTGGTGAAGCACATATTGAAGAAGAATCAGCCGAGTGCTTCTTGTGGGAGAACAACTCCATTTGGCTCACTAACTTCACACACCATCAGGCTTCCAAGCAGCTCTCAAGGAAACTCAGTTTTCACACTCTATGCTTAGTGCCCTTTGAGTGCCTCGGACTGAAATGATGCTGGTAGAGCATCCCACACAAACGAATGCTCCACATGCGGGTTTCACATGCCACCAACTCCATATTCTCAGGCAACTTCAGCACCACAGTCATTTTCAGATAGCCCTCAATGCAAAAGCTCTAGACGCAAATATTGGTGTGAGAGCTAATTCAATCAAGGAAACACTGCATGTTGGTGAAGGGCATATTGAAGAAGAATCAGCTGAGCGGTTCTTGTGGGAGAACAACTCCATTTGGCTCACTAACTTCACACACCATCAGGCTTCCAAGCAGCTCTCAAGGAAACTCAGTTTTCACACTCTATGCTTAGTGCCCTTTGAGTGCATTATCTAGGAATGAACCTGGTAGAGCATCCCACACAAACAAATGCTCCACATGCGGATTTCACATGCCACTAACTCCACGTTCAAAGGCAACTTCAGCGCCACAGCCGTTTTCAGGTAGCCCTCAATGCAAAGGCTCTAGACGCAAATATTGGTGTGAGAGCTAATTCAATCAAGGAAACACTGCATGTTGGTGAAGGGCATATTGAAGAAGGATCAGCCGAGTGGTTCTTGTGGGAGAACCACTCCATTTGGCTCACTAACTTCACACACCATCAGGCTTCCAAGCAGCTCTCAAGGAAACTCAGTTTTCACACTCTATGCTTAGTGCCCTTTGAGTGCATTATCTAGGAATGAACCTGGTAGAGCATCCCACACAAACGAATGCTCCACATGCGGGATCACATGCCACCAACTCCACGTTCAAAGGCAACTTCAGCGCCACAGCCGTTTTCAGATAGCCCTCAATGCAAAGGCTCTAGACGCAAATATTGGTGTGAGAGCTAATTCAATCAAGGAAACACTGCATGTTGGGGAAGGGCATATTGAAGAAGAATCAGCTGAGCGGTCTTGTGGGAGAACAACTCCATTTGGCTCACTAACTTCACACACCATCAGGCTTCCAAGCAGCTCTCAAGGAAACTCAGTTTTCACACTCTATGCTTAGTGCCCTTTGAGTGCATTATCTAGGAATGAACCTGGTAGAGCATCCCACACAAACAAATGCTCCACATGCGGATTTCACATGCCACTAACTCCACGTTCAAAGGCAACTTCAGCGCCACAGCCGTTTTCAGGTAGCCCTCAATGCAAAGGCTCTAGACGCAAATATTGGTGTGAGAGCTAATTCAATCAAGGAAACACTGCATGTTGGTGAAGGGCATATTGAAGAAGGATCAGCCGAGTGGTTCTTGTGGGAGAACCACTCCATTTGGCTCACTAACTTCACACACCCTCAGGCTTCCAAGCAGCTCTCAAGGAAACTCAGTTTTCACACTCTATGCTTAGTGCCCTTTGAGTGCATTATCTAGGAATGAACCTGGTAGAGCATCCCACACAAACGAATGCTCCACATGCGGGATCACATGCCACCAACTCCACGTTCAAAGGCAACTTCAGCGCCACAGCCGTTTTCAGATACCCCTCAATGCAAAGGCTCTAGACGCAAATATTGGTGTGAGAGCTAATTCAATCAAGGAAACACTGCATGTTGGGGAAGGGCATATTGAAGAAGAATCAGCTGAGCGGTCTTGTGGGAGAACAACTCCATTTGGCTCACTAACTTCACACACCATCAGGCTTCCAAGCAGCTCTCAAGGAAACTCAGTTTTCACACTCTATGCTTAGTGCCCTTTGAGTGCATTATCTAGGAATGAACCTGGTAGAGCATCCCACACAAACAAATGCTCCACATGCGGATTTCACATGCCACCAACTCCACGTTCAAAGGCAACTTCAGCGCCACAGCCGTTTTCAGATAGCCCTCAATGCAAAGGCTCTAGACGCAAATATTGGTGTGAGAGCTAATTCAATCAAGGAAACACTGCATGTTGGTGAAGGGCATATTGAAGAAGGATCAGCCGAGTGGTTCTTGTGGGAGAACCACTCCATTTGGCTCACTAACTTCACACACCATCAGGCTTCCAAGCAGCTCTCAAGGAAACTCAGTTTTCACACTCTATGCTTAGTGCCCTCTGAGTGCATTATCTAGGAATGAACCTGGTAGAGCATCCCACACAAACGAATGCTCCACATGCGGGTTTCACATGCCACCAACTCCACGTTCAAAAGCAACTTCAGCGCCACAGCCGTTTTCAGATAGCCCTCAATGCAAAGGCTCTAGACGCAAATATTGGTGTGAGAGCTAATTCAATCAAGGAAACACTGCATGTTGGTGAAGGGCATATTGAAGAAGGATAAGCAGAGTGGTTCTTGTGGGAGAACAACTTCATTTGGCTCACTAACTTCACACACCATCAGGCTTCCAAGCAGCTCTCCAGGAAACTCAGTTTTCACACTCTATGCTTAGTGCCCTTTGACTGCATTATCTAGGAATGAACCTGGTAGAGCATCCCACACAAACGAATGCTCCACATGCGGGTTTCACATGCCACCAACTCCACATTCACAGGCAGCTTCAGTGCCACAGCCGTTTTCACATAGCCCTCAATGCAAAGGCTCTAGACGCAAATATTGGTGTGAGAGCTAATTCAATCAAGGAAACACTGCATGTTGGTGAAGGGCATATTGAAGAAGGATCAGCCGAGTGGTTCTTGTGGGAGAACCACTCCATTTGGCTCACTAACTTCACACACCATCAGGCTTCCAAGCAGCTCTCAAGGAAACTCAGTTTTCACACTCTATGCTTAGTGCCCTTTGAGTGCCTCGGACTGAAATGATGCTGGTAGAGCATCCCACACAAACGAATGCTCCACATGCGGGTTTCACATGCCACCAACTCCACGTTCAAAGGCAACTTCAGCGCCACAGTCATTTTCAGATAGCCCTCAATGCAAAAGCTCTAGACGCAAATATTGGTGTGAGAGCTAATTCAATCAAGGAAACACTGCATGTTGGGGAAGGGCATATTGAAGAAGAATCAGCTGAGCGGTTCTTGTGGGAGAACAACTCCATTTGGCTCACTAACTTCACACACCATCAGGCTTCCAAGCAGCTCTCAAGGAAACTCAGTTTTCACACTCTATGCTTAGTGCCCTTTGAGTGCATTATCTAGGAATGAACCTGGTAGAGCATCCCACACAAACAAATGCTCCACATGCGGATTTCACATGCCACCAACTCCACGTTCAAAGGCAACTTCAGCGCCACAGCTGTTTTCAGATAGCCCTCAATGCAAAGGCTCTAGACGCAAATATTGGTGTGAGAGCTAATTCAATCAAGGAAACACTGCATGTTGGTGAAGGGCATATTGACGAAGGATCAGCCGAGTGGTTCTTGTGGGAGAACAACTCCATTTGGCTCACTAACTTCACACACCATCAGGCTTCCAAGCAGCTCTCAAGGAAACTCAGTTTTCACACTCTATGCTTAGTGCCCTTTGAGTGCCTAGGACTGAAATGAAGCTTGGTGAGCATCCCACACAAACGAATGCTCCACATGCTGGTTTCACATGCCACCAACTCCACATTCTCAGGCAACTTCAGCGCCACAGCCGTTTTCAGATAGCCCTCAATGCAAAGGTTCTAGACACAAATATTGGTGTGAGAGCTAATTCAATCAAGGAAACACTGCATGTTGGGGAAGGGCATATTGAAGAAGAATCAGCTGAGCGGTTCTTGTGGGAGAACAACTCCATTTGGCTCACTAACTTCACACACCATCAGGCTTCCAAGCAGCTCTCAAGGAAACTCAGTTTTCACACTCTATGCTTACTGCCCTTTGAGTGCCTAGGACTGAAATGATGCTGGTAGAGCATCCCACACAAACGAATGCTCCACATGCGGGTTTCACATGCCACCAACTCTATATTCTCAGGCAACTTCAGCACCACAGCCGTTTTCAGATAGCCCTCAATGCAAAGGCTCTAGATGTAAATATTGGTGTGAGAGCTAATTCAATCAAGGAAACACTGCATGTTGGTGCAGGGCATATTGAAGAAGGATCAGCCGAGTGGTTCTTGTGGGAGAACAACTCCATTTGGCTCACTAACTTCACACACCATCAGGCTTCCAAGCAGCTCTCAAGGAAACTCAGTTTTCACACTCTATGCTTAGTGCCCTTTGACTGCATTATCTAGGAATGAACCTGGTAGAGCATCCCACACAAACGAATGCTCCACATGCGGGATCACATGCCACCAACTCCACGTTCAAAGGCAACTTCAGCGCCACAGCCGTTTTCAGATAGCCCTCAATGCAAAGGCTCTAGACGCAAATATTGGTGTGAGAGCTAATTCAATCAAGGAAACACTGCATGTTGGGGAAGGGCATATTGAAGAAGAATCAGCTGAGCGGTCTTGTGGGAGAACAACTCCATTTGGCTCACTAACTTCACACACCATCAGGCTTCCAAGCAGCTCTCAAGGAAACTCAGTTTTCACACTCTATGCTTAGTGCCCTTTGAGTGCATTATCTAGGAATGAACCTGGTAGAGCATCCCACACAAACAAATGCTCCACATGCGGATTTCACATGCCACCAACTCCACGTTCAAAGGCAACTTCAGCGCCACAGCCGTTTTCAGATAGCCCTCAATGCAAAGGCTCTAGACGCAAATATTGGTGTGAGAGCTAATTCAATCAAGGAAACACTGCATGTTGGTGAAGGGCATATTGAAGAAGGATCAGCCGAGTGGTTCTTGTGGGAGAACCACTCCATTTGGCTCACTAACTTCACACACCATCAGGCTTCCAAGCAGCTCTCAAGGAAACTCAGTTTTCACACTCTATGCTTAGTGCCCTTTGACTGCATTATCTAGGAATGAACCTGGTAGAGCATCCCACACAAACGAATGCTCCACATGAGGGTTTCACATGCCACCAACTCCACGTTCAAAAGCAACTTCAGCGCCACAGCCGTTTTCAGATAGCCCTCAATGCAAAGGCTCTAGACGCAAATATTGGTGTGAGAGCTAATTCAATCAAGGAAACACTGCATGTTGGTGAAGGGCATATTGAAGAAGGATAAGCAGAGTGGTTCTTGTGGGAGAACAACTCCATTTGGCTCACTAACTTCACACACCATCAGGCTTCCAAGCAGCTCTCAAGGAAACTCAGTTTTCACACTCTATGCTTAGTGCCCTTTGAGTGCATTATCTAGGAATGAACCTGGTAGAGCATCCCACACAAACAAATGCTCCACATGCGGATTTCACATGCCACCAACTCCACATTCAAATGCAACTTCAGCGCCACAGCCGTTTTCAGATAGCCCTCAATGCAAAGGCTCTAGACGCAAATATTGGTGTGAGAGCTAATTCAATCAAGGAAACAATGCATGTTGGGGAAGGGCATATTGAAGAAGAATCAGCTGAGCGGTTCTTGTGGGAGAACAACTCCATTTGGCTCACTAACTTCACACACCATCAGGCTTCCAAGCAGCTCTCAAGGAAACTCAGTTTTCACACTCTATGCTTAGTGCCCTTTGAGTGCATTATCTAGGAATGAACCTGGTAGAGCATCCCACACAAACGAATGCTCCACATGCGGGTTTCACATGCCACCAACTCCACATTCTCAGGCAACTTCAGCGCCACAGCCGTTTTCAGATAGCCCTCAATGCAAAGGCTCTAGACGCAAATATTGGTGTGAGAGCTAATTCAATCAAGGAAACACTGCATGTTGGTGAAGGGCATATTGAAGAAGGATCAGCCGAGTGGTTCTTGTGGGAGAACCACTCCATTTGGCTCACTAACTTCACACACCATCAGGCTTCCAAGCAGCTCTCAAGGAAACTCAGTTTTCACACTCTATGCTTAGTTCCCTCTGAGTGCATTATCTAGGAATGAACCTGGTAGAGCATCCCACACAAACGAATGCTCCACATGCGGGTTTCACATGCCACCAACTCCACATTCACAGGCAACTTCAGCGCCACAGCCGTTTTCACATAGCCCTCAATGCAAAGAATCTAGACGCAAATATTGGTGTGAGAACTAATTCAATCAAGGAAACACTGCATGTTGGTGAAGCACATATTGAAGAAGAATCAGCCGAGCGGTTCTTGAGGGAGAACAACTCCATTTGGCTCACTAACTTCACACACCATCAGGCTTCCAAGCAGCTCTCAAGGAAACTCAGTTTTCACACTCACTGCCCTTTGGGTTCCTAGGACTGAAATGATGCTGGTAGAGCATCCCACACAAACGAATGCTCCACATGCGGGTTTCACATGCAACCAACTCCACGTTCCAAGGCAACTTCAGCGCCACAGCCGTTTTCAGATAGCCCTCAATGCAAAGAATCTAGACGCAAATGTTGGTGTGAGAGCTAATTCAATCAAGGAAACACTGCATGTTGGTGAAGGGCATATTGAAGAAGAATCAGCTGAGTGGTTCTTGTGGGAGAACAACTCCATTTGGCTCACTAACTTCACACACCATCAGGCTTCCAAGCAGCTCTCAAGGAAACTCAGTTTTCACACTCTATGCTTAGTGCCCTTTGAGTGCATTATCTAGGAATGAACCTGGTAGAGCATCCCACACAAACAAATGCTCCACATGCGGATTTCACATGCCACCAACTCCACGTTCAAAGGCAACTTCAGCGCCACAGCCGTTTTCAGATAGCCCTCAATGCAAAGGCTCTAGACGCAAATATTGGTGTGAGAGCTAATTCAATCAAGGAAACACTGCATGTTGGTGCAGGGCATATTGAAGAAGGATCAGCCGAGTGGTTCTTGTGGGAGAACAACTCCATTTGGCTCACTAACGTCACACACCATCAGGCTTCCAAGCAGCTCTCAAGGAAACTCAGTTTTCACACTCTATGCTTAGTGCCCTTTGAGTGCATTATCTAGGAATGAACCTGGTAGAGCATCCCACACAAACGAATGCTCCACATGCGGGTTTCACATGCCACCAACTCCACATTCTCAGGCAACTTCAGCGCCACAGCCGTTTTCAGATAGCCCTCAATGCAAAGGCTCTAGAATCAAATATTGGTGTGAGAGCTAATTCAATCAAGGAAACACTGCATGTTGGTGAAGCACATATTGAAGAAGAATCAGCCGAGGGGTTCTTGAGGGAGAACAACTCCATTTGGCTCACTAACTTCACACACCATCAGGCTTCCAAGCAGCTCTCAAGGAAACTCAGTTTTCACACTCTATGCTTACTGCCCTTTGGGTTCCTAGGACTGAAATGTTGCTGGTAGAGCATCCCACACAAACGAATGCTCCACATGCGGGTTTCACATGCAACCAACTCCACGTTCCAAGGCAACTTCAGCGCCACAGCCGTTTTCAGATAGCCCTCAATGCAAAGGCTCTAGACGTAAATATTGGTGTGAGAGCTAATTCAATCAAGGAAACACTGCATGTTGCTGCAGGGCATATTGAAGAAGGATCAGCCGAGTGGTTCTTGTGGGAGAACAACTCCATTTGGCTCACTTACGTCACATACCATCAGGCTTCCAAGCAGCTCTCAAGGAAACTCAGTTTTCACACTCCATGCTTAGTGCCCTTTGAGTGCATTATCTAGGAATGAACCTGGTAGAGCATCCCACACAAACAAATGCTCCACATGCGGGTTTCACATGCCACCAACTCCACGTTCAAAGGCAACTTCAGCGCCACAGCCGTTTTCAGATAGCCCTCAATGCAAAGGCTCTAGACGCAAATATTGGTGTGAGAGCTAATTCAATCAAGGAAACACTGCATGTTGGGGAAGGGCATATTGAAGAAGAATCAGCTGAGCGGTCTTGTGGGAGAACAACTCCATTTGGCTCACTAACTTCACACACCATCAGGCTTCCAAGCAGCTCTCAAGGAAACTCAGTTTTCACACTCTATGCTTAGTGCCCTTTGAGTGCATTATCTAGGAATGAACCTGGTAGAGCATCCCACACAAACAAATGCTCCACATGCGGATTTCACATGCCACCAACTCCACGTTCAAAGGCAACTTCAGCGCCACAGCCGTTTTCAGATAGCCCTCAATGCAAAGGCTCTAGACGCAAATATTGGTGTGAGAGCTAATTCAATCAAGGAAACACTGCATGTTGGTGAAGGGCATATTGAAGAAGGATCAGCCGAGTGGTTCTTGTGGGAGAACCACTCCATTTGGCTCACTAACTTCACACACCATCAGGCTTCCAAGCAGCTCTCAAGGAAACTCAGTTTTCACACTCTATGCTTAGTGCCCTCTGAGTGCATTATCTAGGAATGAACCTGGTAGAGCATCCCACACAAACGAATGCTCCACATGCGGGTTTCACATGCCACCAACTCCACGTTCAAAGCAACTTCAGCGCCACAGCCGTTTTCAGAAAGCCCTCAATGCAAAGGCTCTAGACGCAAATATTGGTGTGAGAGCTAATTCAATCAAGGAAACACTGCATGTTGGTGAAGGGTATATTGAAGAAGGATAAGCAGAGTGGTTCTTGTGGGAGAACAACTCCATTTGGCTCACTAACTTCACACACCATCAGGCTTCCAAGCAGCTCTCAAGGAAACTCAGTTTTCACACTCTATGCTTAGTGCCCTTTGAGTGCATTATCTAGGAATGAACCTGGTAGAGCATCCCACACAAACGAATGCTCCACATGCGGGTTTCACATGCCACCAACTCCACATTCACAGGCAACTTCAGCGTCACAGCCGTTTTCACATAGCCCTCAATGCAAAGAATCTAGACGCAAATATTGGTGTGAGAGCTAATTCAATCAAGGAAACACTGCATGTTGGTGAAGCACATATTGAAGAAGAATCAGCCGAGTGGTTCTTGTGGGAGAACAACTCCATTTGGCTCACTAACTTCACACACCATCAGGCTTCCAAGCAGCTCTCAAGGAAACTCAGTTTTTACACTCTATGCTTAGTGCCCTTTGAGTGCATTATCTAGGAATGAACCTGGTAGAGCATCCCACACAAACGAATGCTCCACATGCGGGTTTCACATGCCACCAACTCCACATTCACAAGCAACTTCAGCGCCACAGCCGTTTTCAGATAGCCCTCAATGCAAAGGCTCTAGACGCAAATATTGGTGTGAGAGCTAATTCAATCAAGGAAACACTGCATGTTGGGGAAGGGCATATTGAAGAAGAATCAGCTGAGCGGTTCTTGTGGGAGAACAACTCCATTTGGCTCACTAACTTCACACACCATCAGGCTTCCAAGCAGCTCTCAAGGAAACTCAGTTTTCACACTCTATGCTTAGTGCCCTTTGAGTGCATTATCTAGGAATGAACCTGGTAGAGCATCCCACACAAACAAATGCTCCACATGCGGATTTCACATGCCACTAACTCCACGTTCAAAGGCAACTTCAGCGCCACAGCCGTTTTCAGGTAGCCCTCAATGCAAAGGCTCTAGACGCAAATATTGGTGTGAGAGCTAATTCAATCAAGGAAACACTGCATGTTGGTGAAGGGCATATTGAAGAAGGATCAGCCGAGTGGTTCTTGTGGGAGAACCACTCCATTTGGCTCATTAACTTCACACACCATCAGGCTTCCAAGCAGCTCTCAAGGAAACTCAGTTTTCACACTCTATGCTTAGTTCCCTCTGAGTGCATTATCTAGGAATGAACCTGGTAGAGCATCCCACACAAACGAATGCTCCACATGCGGGTTTCACATGCCACCAACTCCACGTTCAAAGGCAACTTCAGCGCCACAGCCGTTTTCAGATAGCCCTCAATGCAAAGGCTCTAGACAGAAATATTGGTGTGAGAGCTAATTCAATCAAGGAAACACTGCATGTTGGTGAAGGGCATATTGAAGAAGGATCAGCCGAGTGGTTCTTGTGGGAGAACAACTCCATTTGGCTCACTAACGTCACACACCATCAGGCTTCCAAGCAGCTCTCAAGGAAACTCAGTTTTCACACTCTATGCTTACTGCCCTTTGAGTGCATTATCTAGGAATGAACCTGGTAGAGCATCCCACACAAACCAATGCTCCACATGCGGGTTTCACATGCCACCAACTCCACATTCTCAGGCAACTTCAGCGCCACAGCCGTTTTCAGATAGCCCTCAATGCAAAGGCTCTAGACGCAAATATTGGTGTGAGAGCTAATTTAATCAAGGAAACACGGCATGTTGGTGAAGGGCATATTGAAGAAGGATCAGCCGAGTGGTTCTTGTGGGAGAACAACTCCATTTGGCTCACTAACTTCACACACCATCAGGCTTCCAAGCAGTTCTGAAGGAAACTCAGTTTTCACACTCTATGCTTAGTGCCCTTTGAGTGCCTAGGACTGAAATGAAGATTGGTGAGCATCCCACACAAACGAATGCTCCACATGCGGGTTTCACATGCCACCAACTCCACATTCTCAGGCAACTTCAGCGCCACAGCCGTTTTCAGATAGCCCTCAATGCAAAGAATCTAGACGCAAATATTGGTGTGAGAGCTAATTCAATCAAGGAAACACTGCATGTTGGTGAAGGGCATATTGAAGAAGGATCAGCCGAGTGGTTCTTGTGGGAGAACAACTCCATTTGGCTCACTAATTTCACACACCATCAGGCTTCCAAGCAGCTCTCAAGGAAACTCAGTTTTCACACTCTATCCTTAGTGCCCTTTGACTGCATTATCTAGGAATGAACCTGGTAGAGCATCACAAACAAACGAATGCTCCACATGAGGGTTTCACAGGCCACCAACTCCACATTCACAGGCAACTTCAGGGCCACAGCCGTTTTCAGATAGCCCTCAATGCAAAGGCTCTAGACGCAAATATTGGTGTGAGAGCTAATTCAATCAAGGAAACACTGCATGTTGGTGAAGGGCATATTGAAGAAGGATCAGCCGAGTGGTTCTTGTGGGAGAACAACTCCATTTGGCTCAGTAACCTCACATACCATCAGGCTTCCAAGCAGCTCTCAAGGAAACTCAGTTTTCACACTCTATGCTTAGTGTGCTTTGAGGGCCTAGGGCTGAAATGAAGCTTGGTGAGCATCCCACACAAACGAATGCTCCACATGCGGGTTTCACATGCCACCAACTCCACATTCACAGGCAACTTCAGCGCCACAGCCGTTTTCAGATAGCCCTCAATGCAAAGGCTCTAGACGCAAATATTGGTGTGAGAGCTAATTCAATCAAGGAAACACTGCATGTTGGTGAAGGGCATATTGAAGAAGGATCAGCCGAGTGGTTCTTGTGTTAGAACAACTCCATTTGGCTCACTAACTTCACACACCATCAGGCTTCCAAGCAGCTCTCAAGGAAACTCAGTTTACACACTCTATGCTTAGTGCCCTTTGCATTATCTAGGAATGAACCTGGTAGAGCATCCCACACAAACGAATGCTCCACATGAGGGTTTCACATGCCACCAACTCCACATTCTCAGGCAACTTCAGCGCCACAGCCGTTTTCAGATAGCCCTCAATGCAAAGGCTCTAGACGCAAATATTGGTGTGAGAGCTAATTCAATCAAGGAAACACTGCATGTTGGTGAAGGGCATATTGAAGAAGGATCAGCTGAGTGGTTCTTGTGGGAGAACAACTCCATTTGGCTCACTAACTTCACACACCATCAGGCTTCCAAGCAGCTCTCAAGGAAACTCAGTTTTCACACTCTATGCTTACTGCCCTTTGAGTGCATTATCCAGGAATGAAGCTTGGTGAGCATCCCACACAAACGAATGCTCCAAATGCGGGTTTCACATGCCACCATCTCCACATTCACAGGCAACTTCAGCGCCACAGCCGTTTTCAGATAGCCCTCAATGCAAAGGCTCTAGACGCAAATATTGGTGTGAGAGCTAATTCAATCAAGGAAACACTGCATGTTGGTGAAGGGCATATTGAAGAAGGATCAGCCGAGTGGTTCTTGTGGGAGAACAACTCCATTTGGCTCAGTAACCTCACACAAAATCAGGCTTCCAAGCAGCTCTCAAGGAAACTCAGTTTTCACACTCTATGCTTAGTGTGCTTTGAGGGCCTAGGGCTGAAATGAAGCTTGGTGAGCATCCCACACAAACGAATGCTCCACATGCGGGTTTCACATGCCACCAACTCCACATTCACAGGCAACTTCAGCGCCACAGCCGTTTTCAGATAGCCCTCAATGCAAAGGCTCTAGACGCAAATATTGGTGTCAGAGCTAATTCAATCAAGGAAACACTGCATATTGGTGAAGGGCATATTGAAGAAGGATCAGCCGAGTGGTTCTTGTGTTAGAACAACTCCATTTGGCTCACTAACTTCACACACCATCAGGCTTCCAAGCAGCTCTCAAGGAAACTCAGTTTTCACACTCTATGCTTAGTGCCCTTTGCATTATCTAGGAATGAACCTGGTAGAGCATCCCACACAAACGAATGCTCCACATGAGGGTTTCACATGCCACCAACTCCACATTCTCAGGCAACTTCAGCGCCACAGCCGTTTTCAGATAGCCCTCAATGCAAAGGCTCTAGACGCAAATATTGGTGTGAGAGCTAATTCAATCAAGGAAACACTGCATGTTGGTGAAGGGCATATTGAAGAAGGATCAGCCGAGTGGTTCTTGTGGGAGAACAACTCCATTTGGCTCACTAACTTCACACACCATCAGGCTTCCAAGCAGCTCTCAAGGAAACTCATTTTTCACACTCTATGGTAACTGCCCTTTGAGTGCATTATCCAGGAATGAAGCTTGGTGAGCATCCCACACAAACGAATGCTCCACATGCGGGTTTCACATGCCACCAACTCCACATTCACAGGCAACTTCAGCGCCACAGCCGTTTTCAGATAGCCCTCAATGCAAAGGCTCTAGACGCAAAGATTGGTGTGAGAGCTAATTTAATCAAGGAAACACTGCATGTTGGTGAAGGGAATATTGAAGAAGGATCAGCCGAGTGGTTCTTGTGGGAGAACAACTCCATTTGGCTCAGTAACCTCACACAAAATCAGGCTTCCAAGCAGCTCTCAAGGAAACTCAGTTTTCACACTCTATGCTTAGTGTGCTTTGAGTGCCTAGGGCTGAAATGAAGCTTGGTGAGCATCCCACACAAACGAATGCTCCACATGCGGGTTTCACATGCCACCAACTCCACATTCACAGGCAACTTCAGCGCCACAGCCGTTTTCAGATAGCCCTCAATGCAAAGGCTCTAGACGCAAATATTGGTGTCAGAGCTAATTCAATCAAGGAAACACTGCATATTGGTGAAGGGCATATTGAAGAAGGATCAGCCGAGTGGTTCTTGTGGGAGAACAACTCCATTTGGCTCACTAACTTCACACACCATCAGGCTTCCAAGCAGCTCTCAAGGAAACTCATTTTTCACACTCTATGGTAACTGCCCTTTGAGTGCATTATCCAGGAATGAAGCTTGGTGAGCATCCCACACAAACGAATGCTCCACATGCGGGTTTCACATGCCACCAACTCCACATTCACAGGCAACTTCAGCGCCACAGCCGTTTTCAGATAGCCCTCAATGCAAAGGCTCTAGACGCAAATATTGGTGTGAGAGCTAATTTAATCAAGGAAACACTGCATGTTGGTGAAGGGCATATTGAAGAAGGATCAGCCGAGTGGTTCTTGTGGGAGAACAACTCCATTTGGCTCAGTAACCTCACACAAAATCAGGCTTCCAAGCAGCTCTCAAGGAAACTCAGTTTTCACACTCTATGCTTAGTGTGCTTTGAGTGCCTAGGGCTGAAATGAAGCTTGGTGAGCATCCCACACAAACGAATGCTCCACATGCGGGTTTCTCATGCCACCAACTCCACATTCTCAGGCAACTTCAGCGCCACAGCCGTTTTCAGATAGCCCTCAATGCAAAGGCTCTACACGCAAATATTGGTGTGAGAGCTAATTCAATCAAGGAAACACTGCATGTTGGTGAAGGGCTTATTGAAGAAGGATCAGCCGAGTGGTTCTTGTGGGAGAACAACTCCATTTGGCTCACTAACTTCACACACCATCAGGCTTCCAAGCAGCTCTCAAGGAAACTCAGTTTTCACACTCTATCTTAGTGCCCTTTGAGTGCATTATCTAGGAATGAACCTGGTAGAGCATCCCACACAAACGAATGCTCCACATGCGGGTTTCACATGCCACCAACTCCACATTCTCAGGCAACTTCAGCGCCACAGCCGTTTTCAGATAGCCCTCAATGCAAAGGCTCTAGACGCAAATATTGGTGTGAGAGATAATTTAATCAAGGAAACACGGCATGTTGGTGAAGGGCATATTGAAGAAGGATCAGCCAAGTGGTTCTTGTGGGAGAACAACTCCATTTGGCTCACTAACTTCACACACCATCAGGCTTCCAAGCAGCTCTCAAGGAAACTCAGTTTTCACACTCTATGCTTAGTGTGCTTTGAGGGCCTAGGGCTGAAATGAAGCTTGGTGAGCATCCCACACAAACGAATGCTCCACATGCGGGTTTCACATGCCACCAACTCCACATTCTCAGGCAACTTCAGCTCCACAGCCGTTTTCAGATAGCCCTCAATGCAAAGGCTCTATACAGAAATATTGGTGTGAGAGCTAATTCAATCAAGGAAACACTGCATGTTGGTGAAGGGCATATTGAAGAAGGATCAGCCGAGTGGTTCTTGTGGGAGAACAACTCCATTTGGCTCACTAACTTCACACACCATCAGGCTTCCAAGCAGCTCTCAAGGAAACTCAGTTTTCACACTCTATGCTTAGTGCCCTTTGCATTATCTAGGAATGAACCTGGTAGAGCATCCCACACAAACCAATGCTCCACATGCGGGTTTCTCATGCCACCAACTCCACATTCTCAGGCAACTTCAGCGCCACAGCCGTTTTCAGATAGCCCTCAATGCAAAGGCTCTACACGCAAATATTGGTGTGAGAGCTAATTCAATCAAGGAAACACTGCATGTTGGTGAAGGGCATATTGAAGAAGGATCAGCCGAGTGGTTCTTGTGGGAGAACAACTCCATTTGGCTCACTAACTTCACACACCATCAGGCTTCCAAGGCAGCTCAGAACAACGGGAAACTCAGTTTTCACACTCTATGCTTACTGCCCTTGAGTGCATTATCCAGGAATGAAGCTTGGTGAGCATCCCACACAAACGAATGCTCCACATGCGGGTTTCACATGCCACCAACTCCACATTCACAGGCAACTTCAGCGCCACAGCCGTTTTCAGATAGCGCTCAATGCAAAGGCTCTAGACGCAAATATTGGTGTGAGAGCTAATTCAATCAAGGAAACACTGCATGTTGGTGAAGGGCATGTTGAAGAAGGATCAGCCGAGTGGTTCTTGTGGGAGAACAACTCCATTGGCTCAGTAACCTCACACACCATCAGGCTTCCAAGCAGCTCTCAAGGAAACTCAGTTTTCACACTCTATGCTTAGTGTGCTTTGAGGGCCTAGGGCTGAAATGAAGCTTGGTGAGCATCCCCACACAAACGAATGCTCCACATGCGGGTTTCACATGCCACCAACTCCACATTCACAGGCAACTTCAGCGCCACAGCCGTTTTCACATAGCCCTCAATGCAAAGGCTCTAGACGCAAATATTGGTGTCAGAGCTAATTCAATCAAGGAAACACTGCATATTGGTGAAGGGCATATTGAAGAAGGATCAGCCGAGTGGTTCTTGTGGGAGAACAACTCCATTTGGCTCACTAACTTCACACACCATCAGGCTTCCTAGCAGCTCTCAAGGAAACTCAGTTTTCACACTCTATGCTTAGTGCCCTTTGAGTGCATTATCTAGGAATGAACCTGGTAGAGCATCCCACACAAACGAATGCTCCACATGCGGGTTTCACATGCCACCAACTCCACATTCACAGGCAACTTCAGCGCCACAGCCGTTTTCAGATAGCCCTCAATGCAAAGGCTCTAGACGCAAATATTGGTGTGAGAGCTAATTCAATCAAGGAAACACTGCATGTTGGTGAAGGGCATGTTGAAGAAGGATCAGCCGAGTGGTTCTTGTGGGAGAACAACTCCATTTGGCTCACTAATTTCACACACCATCAGGCTTCCAAGCAGCTCTCAAGGAACTCAGTTTTCACACTCTATGCTTACTGCCCTTTGACTGCATTATTTAGGAATGAACCTGGTAGAGCATCACAAACAAACGAATGCTCCACATGAGGGTTTCACAGGCCACCAACTCCACATTCACAGGCAACTTCAGCGCCACAGCCGTTTTCAGATAGCCCTCAATGCAAAGGCTCTAGACGCAAATATTGGTGTGAGAGCTAATTCAATCAAGGAAACACTGCATGTTGGTGAAGGGCATATTGAAGAAGGATCAGCCGAGTGGTTTCTTGTGGGAGAACAACTCCATTTGGCTCAGTAACCTCACACAAAATCAGGCTTCCAAGCAGCTCTCAAGGAAACTCAGTTTTCACACTCTATCTTAGTGCCCTTTGAGTGCATTATCTAGGAATGAACCTGGTAGAGCATCCCACACAAACCAATGCTCCACATGCGGGTTTCTCATGCCACCAACTCCACATTCACAGGCAACTTCAGCGCCACACAGCCGTTTTCAGATAGCCCTCAATGCAAAGGCTCTAGACGCAAATATTGGTGTGAGAGCTAATTCAATCAAGGAAACACTGCATATTGGTGAAGGGCATATTGAAGAAGGATCAGCCAAGTGGTTCTTGTGGGAGAACAACTCCATTTGGCTCACTAAATTCACACACCATCAGGCTTCCAAGCAGCTCTCAAGGAAACTCAGTTTTCACACTCTATGCTTAGTGCCCTTTGCATTATCTAGGAATGAACCTGGTAGAGCATCCCACACAAACGAATGCTCCACATGCGGGTTTCACATGCCACCAACTCCACATTCTCAGGCAACTTCAGCGCCACAGCCGTTTTCAGATAGCCCTCAATGCAAAGGCTCTAGACGCAAATATTGGTGTGAGAGCTAATTCAATCAAGGAAACACTGCATGTTGGTGAAGGGCATATTGAAGAAGGATCAGCTGAGTGGTTCTTGTGGGAGAACAACTCCATTTGGCTCACTAACTTCACACACCATCAGGCTTCCAAGCAGCTCTCAAGGAAACTCAGTTTTCACACTCTATGCTTACTGCCCTTTGAGTGCATTATCCAGGAATGAAGCTTGATGAGCATCCCACACAAGCGAATGCTCCACATGCGGGTTTCACATGCCACCATCTCCACATTCACAGGCAACTTCAGCGCCACAGCCGTTTTCAGATAGCCCTCAATGCAAAGGCTCTAGACGCAAAGATTGGTGTGAGAGCTAATTTAATCAAGGAAACACTGCATGTTGGTGAAGGGCATATTGAAGAAGGATCAGCCGAGTGGTTCTTGTGGGAGAACAACT